>NC_091144.1:13474105-13787626 GCF_041381155.1 Argopecten irradians
CAACCACCTTCACCACGATATGTACCTCTTATAAGTATTTCCTGGACACTGCTCGAGGAAACAGAAGTAAAGAATCCCTTGCTTATAAGCTAATATGTTTTTGCAAAGCCAGAGTGCCACGATGGTGGACGTATCGCTCGCCCAGTCCGCCTTGAGGTTACTAGCGTGTCCTCATCCAATTCACTTTGTAATGAGGTGTTGTCTGCCAACTCCCCTGAAGAGTTCTGAACATGGCATGTCTCCTTTGTGTTGTAGCATCTTCTATGAAACAACTCTCATCTACCTGGACCTTTGCATCCTTCAGTCAACTACGCTCACTGGCACTCTCCCCTTGAAGAATCTGCATCCGTCTTCGTTTCAGTCGGTCTGCATGTACCACTTGGGACTTCTCTTTGTGACTACAACGTACACTATATGTTACATCAGTCAACTTGGATGCCAATTTCGATTTTACATTGGGAAATGAACCCAAAAAACGTTATCGCCTTGTTTAAATATTCCCATGACTGTTTGTTGTCATGGTTCCTCTTCTGTCTCTGCATAGCTCCCTTCATGTGAACTCTCTCTAGTTTACGGAGGTCCTCCATGGTTTCCTGAAGTTGCCAAGCCCACTGGTTCTGAGGGATAGCTTTTATGTCTCTGGGGATGGCATACTGGATACCCAGAGGAGTGCTGGTTTCTCTGCCAAGCATCATGAAGTTTGAAGTACTTGACGTGGTCTCGTGTTCTGCTAACATGTGCGCCATCATGACAGAGGGAAGCTGTTGGTTCCAATCAATTTAATGTTCATTGACTACTGTTCTTAGCATGAATATCAATGTTCAGTTGAACCTTTCAACCATTCCATCTGATTTGGGGTGGTAGAGCGTTGTCCGGTTTTTCGTGATCTCAAGAAGCTTTCACATCTCGCTGAACAAAGCACTCTCAAATTGGACTCCCTAGTCGGAGCGTATAAGGTTTGGAACACCGAAGCGACATATAACCTCCTCTACCAGGACTCGAGCTCAAGTTTGAGCCTCCGTATTCGGTAGAGCGTGATTCTCGATCCATTTGGTATAATAGTCCGAAATTACCAAAATGTTTCGTCTTGCTCTCCCACTAGATATGGCTCTTGTTCGCTGTCTGCTTTGGATGATTCATTCTTTGTAACCATCCCGCAACATTCTTGGACCTCATCACACTCTCTACAAGTGTCCAAACTCTTGTTTTTCCACTCAAAGTCACACTGTCTACAAGGCATCCTGCTCATGGCATCAGCATTCAGATGTTGTTTGTCAGGTCGATGAACAATATTCATATTGTATGAACTTAAAACTTGTAACTACCTAGCCATTTGTCCCTCTGGATCCTAAAAGTTCAATAGCCATCGAAACGAGCTGTGATCCGTCCGCACGGTTAATCGTCTTCCGTACAAATAGTGTCGTGGGTACTTAGTGAAATGTATTACCGCAAGCAACTCTTTCCTGGTGACGCAATACATGTACTTCTTTCTGCCTTCGTCGGAGTGCGGCTAGCAAAGGCTATAGGCATCTCTACCCCATCCATTACTAGGGAAAGTACTACACCGATATACTCATGAATAGCGTCAGCTCCTTCACATTGTTTGGCCTGTGACATTGTTCGACAACCTTAGTCTTACTAGGATCGGTAGCAATCCCTTGCTCAGAAACAACATGGCCCAGAAACAAGACTTCATTTTTGCACAGACGGCATTCCCTAGCCATCAGTTTCAATCCAGCTCTCAAAAGTCTATCGATAACTTTCTGAAGGTTGCTCAACATTTCTTGGAACGATCTATCGACAATGATGATATTATCCAGGTAGATGAGGCATATCTACCATTGTAAGCCAGATAACACAGCTTCCATCAGCCGCTCGAATGTTGCGGGCGCTGATGTCAAACCAAAAGGCATTACCAAAAGGAGAACGCTGTTTTGTGATGGTACTCTGGCTCTACTTCCACTTGCCAGTACCTAGTTTAAATCTAGGGTCGAAAACCAAGAACATCCTGCCAGCTGATCCAAAGTTTCATCTATCCTCGGCAATGGATAGGCGTCGGGAATACTAACAGAGTTCAGTTGTCGATAGTCGACACAGAACCTGATCGTACCATCTTTCTTCTTCACTAGTACAATTCCCGAGATCCATGGACTTCTGTATCACCCCGCGCTCAAGCATATCTTCGACCTGTCTATCCACCTCTGGTCCAAGGTTTCCTGGGACTCTTCTTAACGGCTGCTTAATGGGACGAGCATCCCCTGTGCGAATGTGATGTTTAACAACATCCGTACGTCCAAGGTCCGAGTCTGTGACTGCAAATAGTTATTCGTGTCTTTTCAATAAGCTCAACAAATCTTGTTGCTGTACTTCGGTTAGATTAGAGGCTAAGAATAAACATTAAGATCTTGCCTCAGTGTAGTATATTCTGTTGTCATCTCCGATTCCTGACTATCGACTACCGTCTGTATGTCGCAAACATGACCAATGGTGGTGCCAGGGTATATCTTTTGTTCCTCTGCTCCGAGATTCATCATACGCACAGGTACAGTATGCGTGTTTTGAACCAGTGACCTTCCGACTAATGCCGTGTCTCGTCATAAAAAGGTTTCGGCATCTTCAACTAAAAGCATTTCTCCTCGGATATGATCATTTGGTGGGGTGCACACTTTCCCCGACACAATTACCTCACTATTTGCCGGCAACAGAGTAAACTCAAAAGCAACCCTTTGTACCCTCGTACGGGGAGGCGATTTCAATACCATCCAATACTAGACGACCTTTCTCAAAGTCCAGAGACCCATGTCTCACTTTCATAAAATCAAGCCCTATTATGCCATCTGTACTGATTCTAGCTACAACGGCCTCTATATTCATATTGTTGCAAGCTTCGAATCGCACCATAAAACTACCACGCCCGACAACAGATAGCTTGTCACCTCCTGCAGTGAAAATATCTTGGTCTACCTTGGTAAGTCTCGGTCTGGCCGATGGTGTGATGCTATCAAACACTCGTTCTGAGATTATACTAACAGTAACGGTGTCTACCAAGAGTATCAACTTGGATCCATGTACATCTGCTTCTATGTACATACCAGCTTCATGAGCTGCTGCAGAGGCACCAATTGAAGCTTTAGATAGCTTCTTCCTACGCCTCATTCCTACTCTCTGGGCTGTTGGTCGGCTATCCTTTTTCTTCAGCTGTGGGCAATCCCGCTGGAAATGTCATTCTTTCTTACAATTGTAGCAGTTATTTCCACTCGGTCTGCGCCTCGTCTCTTTCATTTTCTGAAAATCTGTTTCCAGTGTAGCGAGTCTCTTCTGAATATCTTATAACAGTTTGAACATCTCACTAGACTCAAATTGTTTGGTAATAACACTACCATCGCTGGTACCAGCCCCTTTGACGTTACACACGCTGGTCCCTGCCTCTTTGATGGTGGCACTTAGTAAATTACGTCCATCTCTATGTTGTTTATCACAACGATTGTATGCCTCGAGTTCCACTGCTAACCGGGTTGCATCGGTCAAATTGCGGGGACGAGCTTGTTTGATGCGAATTCTCATCTCAGAATCGCTCAATGCCTCTATAAACTGCTACTTAGCAAGAGTCTCCCGTACATTACTGAGCACTGTGGGGTAAGCCAGCTTCACCAGCCTTCTAATTGCTTGTCCTAGCTCAGGCAGTGATTTTGCCTTTTGCTTTCTTTCCATTAGCTGTACGCGGTATAGCTCTGTCTGGTCTGGTGAAGATAAGCGCTCCTCCAATGCAGTCATCAAAATGTCGTAATCCTGCTGCTCAGAGACATCGAGATCTCCAAGTATACCTTGAGCTTGTCCTCGTAAAGCATCAGCCAGGTATAAACCCTTCTCACACAATGTAGTAAGACCAATTGTTGATTCTAGCACATGCTTCAAAGTGGGATTTATAATCAATCAATGCTATAGTACCATCATAGGTCGAGGCTTTAACCGATGCATGTTTATGAGGTCTGTCTGAGTCAATGCCCCTTTGCTTACGTGGGTCACCTTTCCTATAAGTCACTGGGCGATGATCACCATCGCTCTGATCGTTATCAAATCTCAAGCAATGATATGTTCTATCTTTGCTATTAGTGTAGTGTGTTTGACTACTCGTAGCATGTTTTGGGTTTTGCAACATACCATGCTTCATTGACGAAATCTGGCTCATTAGCATCTCACTGGGCCAGATCTTGGATGAGGTCAAGAGACAAGTATATAGTCACAAGTCAACGTCGCGAAATCTCATTTCTCTAGTTCTGATGAGATACTTGTAAACGAGGGAAAAACACAGTCAGTTCCATGCAGGCATATTAGGCCATGGGCTAGGAGGGTCCCACATGCTGCCCCCCCCCCCCCCCAAAAAACTCCGAACTAATATTTTTTCTGAACCCTTATGACCCACTGATCACAAATCAAAATGTTAACATTGCATAAGTTGGGATGAACTTCCGGTTATGACGTCATCAAAATGGCCGCCATCTCGAATTTCACTAAAAATTGAAAAAATAGTCATAACATTGACATTTTTCAACCGAAGTAGACAAATGAGGTATCAAAATGACCACAATAGAACATCAAATACATATCAGGACCAAATAATCCAATATAGGTAGTGATTTGAACACAAGAAATGCAAAAATAAGATTTTAAGCTCAAAAATGGTAATTTTTCAGCATTTTTTTTCATATTTGGCTTGACGAAGCTAAATTGTTTCCCAACAACAAATTATTATTCGTAATCAGTTATTTGACCTCTTATCAATCGGTTAAAACAACAACAACAGCAACAAAAATATATAGAAATGCAAAAGAGAATTGTTGTTAAACCATCATTTGGTTTACAAAACATCAGCGTATGCGGCATATGATTGTTATTTTTTTTCCAAACCGCTGACACTACAGTTTCCTGGTGTCTTGGAATTTCCTGAATATAACATTGGCTATTGACGATTTATATTTTAACAAATTTGAATTTAAAGTTGGCTAAATATCTAAGTGGGAATTCAAAATAATCCATTTTCATATTCTAAATTTTGTAGACTAGTAGCCTCTCAAAATGAATTATTACAGCAAAACGCCAACTAATAGCTATAGGGTATCAAATTAAAATTCCGTAAATACCATGACACTTTTCGAAACGTGTTGTGTCCTTTAGAATCAGCACATCCATTGTTTATTTCCTGTGTATAACGTAATGAAATATAAGATGGTTACTACAATGTCACATATTTCTTTCACTAGTTCTTAATGATAATCATTTTCGTTGTGCGTGCTTTCTTGCCAGAGCGTCGTCTTCGACCTCGATGACCTGATGTGACATTACATTACCGGGTTAACATCGTGGTTCTAACTTGTCAACTGTCCATGGTCAGAGTTAACATCAGAAACATCGGATTCAGGGATGTGGGAGCTCTTCCTGTTTCCAACCTAGTTTCACCTAGATTCAGATATCGTATATGATGTTCCAGACTTCCCCGGCATAATGGAAAAGACACCAGATCCACATTACACGGAGGGTTGAGTTGGTTCTCCTTAATTCGTATGAAGCACAATTCCTCGTTCTTGTGAACCTCAGTGACCATAGGTGGCACAAGTGGATTCTTTGAGGTCATAAATGAGGTCTGCAGTGAAGTTTCACTCTTTGCCAAGTCTGGAAAGCACTGTAGAGATTTTTTTACTGGAGAGTCTTCAATGGTCTCTTTACGCATACACCAGATGTGACACAACCACCACTTTCAAGGGAGTGGGAAAAGTAAGACCAATGAAAAACATTTAACATTTATGGCCTCATTACTGACCTCGATATCACTTGTGCAATTTATGGTCGCACGAAGGTCCACAAGACTGGTGAATAGTACTTCATACGAATTATGGAGCTATGTGTTAAGGAGAACCAATTCCACCATTGGAAGAATGTGGATCTGGTGTAATATCCATTATGTCGGAGAAGTCTGAAACAGCATATACGTACGATATTTTAGAATCTGAAAGATATCCCACATCCCTGAACCTGTTGTTCCTGATATGAACTCTGGCCATGGATGGGTCATAAAAGATGACAGGCTAGAACAACACTGGTAATGTAGTGTCACATCAGCTCATCGACATCGAAGACGACGCTCTGGCTTTCGACGAATTGGAAACTGATATCTCGATTACTCTGATTCGGACTGCATGTACCAGCTACCAGATATACCGAGTCTCTTTAGTGGATAGTGCAGTGAGGCGAGAAAGCACGCACAATGATAATGGTTATCATTGAGAACCAGTGAAAGACATATGTGACATTGTAGTAACCATCTGACATTTTGCTTATGCTATGTATAGGAAATAAACATTGAATCTGCTCATTTTCAAAGACACAAACGTTTTGGAAACTGTTAATGACATTTACGGAAACACCGGCGTAGCTGCACGTCTACAAATTGAGGGTATAACAATAAATATTTTTTGTATTTCTATACATTTTTGTTGTTGTTGTTGCTTTTACTGATTTATAGGAGTTTAAAAAACTGATTACGAGTAATAATTTGTTGTTGGGAAACAATTTTGCTGCGTCAAGCCAAGTATGAAAAATTTGCTGAAAAATCACCATTTTTGAGCTTAAAATCTTATTTTTTCATTTATTGTGTACAAATCACTACATATATTGGATTATTTGGTCCTGATATGTATTTGTCGTTCTATTTTGGTCATTGTGATACCTCATTTGTTTACTTCGGTTGAAAAATGTCAATGTTATGACTATTTTTTCAATTTTTAGTGAAATTCGAGATGGCGTCCATCTTGATGACGTCATAACCGGAAGTTCATCCCAACTTATGCAATGTTAACATTTTGATTTGTGATCAGTGGGTCATAAGGGTTCAGAAAAATATTGGTTCGGAGGTTTGGGGGGGGGTGCATGTGGGACCCTCCTAGCCCATATACCTATTGTGGAATACTCGTATGTAGAAATCCAAGTGAAAGCAATGTAAGTCTTTGGTCACAATTAATAGTCCTTTTTCCAGAATGTCCTTCCTTCTCCTTAAACATGGATATCCCTGGCAACACATATAACTCATTTTACAGATAAAGTTGAAACTAATATCTATATCACTTGAAAAAAAAATATATATCAATTGAAACAACAGAAACATACAATTATCTTATTATCATTATGTACACAAAATTCATGAAAATAAAAACTTCTGTATATGTGCAACCCTCTGTTCAGAGTCTCCCGCTTCAAAACAGAGAGACACAAGAACAGAACAACTTAACCAAAGCCTACAGTTAGTCGTCTCTTACTATGAAAAAGTAAACAAATTTGATCAAACAATACAGATATATGGCACTACTCATTGTGAATACTATAACAGTACAAGAAAATCTTCATTCAGAGACCCCCGCTTCAAAACAGAGAGGTACATGTTTACAGACAGCATAATTAGAATAAACAGCATATTAACTAGGTAAGGCTGATATCCTAATGTACTTTCTGAAGGCATCTGAGTGCCATCTGCCTAACATCCTAATTTGTGAATCTGACATGCCTCTGTTCGCTGCCAGAGTTGCTCCCCCTATCCTAAAAAATATGGCCTTTGTATCCTGAAAGTCAAGTCAACGTACATTCAAACATCTTTTAGTTATATTCTCAAAGTATTTTCGTTATAAAGGTGTGGTGAGAGTAGTAATGAGTAAAGCACCAGGTTGGGGAACTCTCATCTTTAGGTAATCCAACATAGCATTGACTGGGCCTAATGCTTTATTTACACAACTTGGTATAAGTATTGTATGTGGTTTACCACCTTGGTTATGCTTAAAATGACGAAAGCAGACAAGTAGGTGCATCTGTGGTGCTTGTTTGTCAAAAACGATATCCCATATTTGCAAAATATGTGAATGCTGAGATATGTGGTTGGTCAAAAGTTCACCTATAGGGCAAGGCCATGAAAAGCTGTAATAAAAACAGCCTTATACAAAATTTGGTCTGGTGGAAAGCCAACAGTAGCTTGTAAGGCCTGAATCATCTGACCTAAAGTATGTTTTGTAATAGATAAGGAGACGTGCATGCAAAGATGTGGAAAATGAGCTGTCTTTTGGACAACAAATCCCTTTGTCGGATCCAGATAACCAAGCATGTGATGAATAAAAGCTATACCAGACATGTGGAAAGTAATTGTTGAAGCTGCTAATTTCAAGTTATGCGCATGAGCGACATAAAGTGCAATGATTGACACTGGGACCTGGATAGGAAAAGGTGAATTCAAAGTGTTCATTGAAAAGTCACAAAGAAGCTGCCAAATCCTGGAATACATTATGTGTGTTGACGGTGCTAATGAAGCCGCCAAAAGTGATGTTAAGGTCGCAAGAATAGATCCTGTGCCATCGTTTGCGGAACCACCGTGGGAGCTATGGAGGCAGTTGATGTAACGTTTTGAACTTGTCTACCTGTAAACGAGATAAGGCATCGGCTTTATCATTATGAAAGCCTGGGACGAAGAAAAGCTTTATATGAAATATTGTGTTTCAGACAAAATAGAACAAGAATGCGTAACAATCGCATTAACATCTTATTCTTTGCCGTTTGCTTATTGATAACAGGAACCACAGCTTGGTTATCTATGAAAAAGCTTACTCTGTAAAAGATCACCCCCAAGTAACTACAGCTACCACTATTGGATAAAATTCCAATATTAAAATAGGTAAACCGAGCTGCTTGACTGAAGGTAACAACTCCACCGAAAACCATTTATCTCCAAAAACGGCTCCATAACCAATAATAGTACAGGCATCTGTAAAAAAGTGTAGAATATCACTATACACCAATTTCTCATATAGAAAAAAAGCTTTTGCCGTTAAAAGAAATAAGAAAAGTGTGGCAAGTATTTCCTAGAAAAGGTAAAATTTGTTAAGGTCCAATTGTTTTGTCATGAGCAAGTGGCAGCCCTATCAAAAATCTGACAAAATTCTGTCACGGCACAATGTATTAGGCTCTATGAATAAAATATCATCTAAAACATGAAATATCCGATGCCCCTAGCTTATGAGTGATTGCCCATTCAATAGCTGAGCTGAACTCTTCAAAGATTTTACAACTCTCTGAAAAGCCCATAGACAGACACTTGTCAAAATAAAACTGAGACTGCCAATGAAAACCTAAAACATGCTTGTCATCTGGGTGAATAGATATGATGCGAAAAGCAGACTCAATGTCACATTTAGCCAGGAAAGAATTTTATCATAAAATTGCCAGTCACCCTGTTTGGAGTGAAGCTTTCTCACTACTGAGAGATATTGTAGGAGGGCTATAAAAAATCCTGGCTTCCTTTGTGTATACACAGCAATAAAAACATGAAATGCATTTGTCCACTGATCTATAGTCAGGGAATTTTTTGTTTTTTGGAACCCAATAAACTACAGATGATGCCTCAGAGCCATTCTAATCAACCATTTCGTACTGCATAGGGTTCTGATTGTTTAGTGTGGATAAGTCAACAAAATCATTATTCCGTTTTCTTTCTTTTAATTTTTCGTTTACCAGTGATCCAAAAGGTGTTGAAGATGATGAAAAAGAATTGGAAGGTATTGGCTCTGAGGGAGTCACCTGTAGTGTAGAGGCCATAGCAACACATGATAAATTAGACACACCTTTGAAATTGTGGATTGCCAGGGAGACTGAACAAGGCGGAGCTCTAGTAGCTATAGAGTCGATGGTTACCGACGTGGATGTAGTAGGAACGTCATTTGTCACTGTTGAAGATATTGGTAATGACCGAGAAATAACGTCGACAGGTTCCCTTGAGGCAGGTGTGAATATAGCCTGTCTTCCTTCTTCAAGGCCTTTCTGGTAGACCTCTTTTACACGATTCTTAAGTTGAGTCGGCATGAGTTCAACGTCATTGTCTGGAACTTCAGTAAATGAAATTGTAGGTACTGGGCCTGCCACTATACCTCTGGATCACTTTTGTGTTGACACAGCTTTGTTGCCTAGGGTTACTTTTCTTTTGGGCGCATCTTAAGAAGGAAAAAGGTCAAAAGACAGAAAAAAATGCAAAATATAAGAAAAATACAAGTTATGAGTAACAGTTGATATATTTATTTTAATTATTTTTTATATATTTTTTTTAAACAAATAAATAATTACAACTATCAATACTAATATGATATGTATAACATATCAATAGAAACGAGGTGAAACTCGATCACTGAAGGATTTATATAACTATGCGCCTTAATATCTTAATATTGATTGTATAAAAACTTGTGTATTATCAAAAATCATTAAGTTTTAAGAGCATATATATAATAATATGCAACAAGCTGGCATAAATCATGAAATGAAATAGACTGCAGAATAATTATGAACATTCATATTTACAAAATGCATAAACTAATCGTTCAGAAAATTACTGTGCTAGTCATTTATTACACAGAAAAGCAGTCTAATTACTGAGCAAGAAAAGCCAGCACAGCCATCACTGATGACAAAACTCAAGTGATTCAAATTTTAAACTAATTCAAGCGAGGCAATTCAAATGCCAACCAGCAATAGGGTGTTAGCATAGAGACGTATACCTACTGCGTACAAGACAAAGTATCTGGCAAAAGAAATAAATACCAAACTACTTCCAGATAAACTGGTGAAAAAGGTTGTTTTTTTATAAAAAAAAATATTAAACAATGTAATTGATCCTAGAATTGTGTAAATAATTAGCACATTGCACAGAAGCATAGTGATATCCATAACACATCAGCTATGTAACCCATAAGCTGGACGCAACAGAAAATAAATATGTGATCTTGTAATCTTATGGAATTGATTCCCATTGTCAATATTCCAAATCAAAATGTTTAAACTTGCTAGTTGATCAATAGGACACGGGAGGTAACTCCAGCTCTGAAAGAGACTAGACTATAGCGACATTGGAGATAATTCATGTGACAATTAGGCCACTTGTACCATATTCGATTGTCACAATTACTATGTAAACTGACCAAGCAGAAATGGAGTCTATAGTAATATATTTACATTCTCTTGTCACTTCTACTATATAAACTAACCAAGGCAAAGTGGTATAACTGACATCCAAACTGTGACTAATATGACGTCATTGATGTTGACACGGTAATGTCAAACTGATCACTGTTAGCTGTTCCATCTTGTGGATGAAATTGTTGTTGATAAACGGTTTGGCTGGTCTAATGCATCTATATAGACCATAGGAAGACAGTTTAATGCTTAGATAATGACATCCAAAATGTGTCTACTATAATGTCATTAAGGTTGTGGTGGGCACGTCAACCGATTACTGTCAAATCGGCTGTTACGCCTCGTGGATTAAATCTAATTGTTGATATTAAATGGTTTTCTTGGTCTAAGCTCACAATTGTATTATTGTAAATATAAACGTCAAACTATCTTTTTCCGTTAAATATTTTTCATTAATAGCTACCAGAGCTTTGCATACTTTACATTATAATCAAATCGTGGAGAAACGAAAGTAATTTTTAGGAAGTCTAATCATTAAAATGCTATACCTGTAAATATAATCTGTCATTTTACTGCACATTATTTATACTCATTTCCACTCTTTAAATTTTTGCTCGTCATTGGTTTTTAACAAACACCATTCAAAACGCCGTACACGGAATCAGTGCGAGTACTGTTTCCTCAAAAAGCATTGACCATCTCCCTGCTGTTGGCTTTTTTATTTCAACAAATTTTATTGACGAAGATGTTTGAAGTCAAATGGATTAAATAACAGGCAAAGCATATATAAATTATCTCCAATGGTGGCAAAAGTAATACATCAATTATAGATATTAAATTTAAGTTTTGAAATGAAAATTTTACAACAATTAAAGAGAGATAACTCTTTTGCATATTCCATTCACACATCAAACATAATATAAATACAACTATTATTGTATTATAAGAACATGATATATTAGACATCATGTTACTCAGATATTAACAGACAATGACCAACAGTCCATGTGTATATATATATATATATATATACTTGTCATTGCTCTCAATACTGTTAACTTTCTTGAAAATAATTGAAAATATACACGTAGAACTATATATACTTTTATAAAATGTATGTGGTGTATATAGAACAAAACAGAGTAACAGTTTCAAAACAACCATGGTCAACAAAATACTCCAAGTATATCTTTGTCAGAGGATAATTAGAGTAGAATGTATACAATATTATTCAAATGTTATATAGTGAACATTGCATAATTTTTGAGAAAAATAAAAAAAAACTAAATTCTTTAAATTTCAAAAGCTTATTTAAAAACCTTTTGTCATGGCTAATTTAAATAATATATAAATTAAACATCTTGATTTACCAATATATAGGTGAACATCATGAAGTAATTGTCTGTTTATAGTTTCGTCACAGTCAGGACAGCCCAAATTTGCATAATTACTAATGGAGGTGAACAGGGAAAGACTATGTTGGTCATATAAAGGGCATTCGAGAAAGTAGTGGGATATAGTTTCATTTTCAAAAGAACAAGCACAAGATGTATCATCAGATAAATGGTGAATAACCGTTAGAATTCGTTGTGTATTAGAAGCAAGACAGAACCTGGTTATCTGTCTAGGTTCTTGGTATTTTGTAATATATTTGGCATGTTTGTATCAAATATCTACTTTTTCAGCGACGATATTCGAACGTAAGTGGCTTTTAGATAAGTATTTATTTCGTATATAACTTTCGAAATGAAAAAAAATAACAACCACATATACAGTTGTATTTGTGATATATATGAACAACACGTGCCATATTTATTTCATTATTTTCTATGCAAATTCATCATTAAATATTCGGTCACTGCATATTATTAGAGTAAGTTAGCTCTCTTACGGGTAGGTATTCCTTATGACGTCATTTTTTCTGGCAGCAATTCATGTCGTTTTCTCCGAAAAATATGACGTTAAACACGTTAACACATAATATAACAATCAATACATACCCACAAGGGCACATAATTCTGTAATGTGCAAGTACAGGATAAATATTTTTAAAAACAAAGGATAAACCGTTGGACAATTTAAGGTTTCATCAGTATACAATCAATGCAATATGTGTGTACTGATATATCAGTATTCCCATATGGATTATCAGATAAGTACTACTTATAGTTTTTGACATCCAAATACAATATTTATTTAAAATAAAGGGTTAGTAAGTAAGCTGTTATAGTTAAAGTGAATAGTCAGGCAATGAATCCAATACGTTCGTTGGCCTTCCAAATGTCCAAACATATCAAATCGACGGTCAGGTTCTGCTTATCTTGTCCAGTTTTGGTCATTAAAATTATGGAAAAGTCCCGTGTAAATTTAGTACTTTTCTTACAATAAGTTCTGAAATCGAGTGTAGAATGCAGGCTGATATGGGCCATCTTAAAAAAGCACTTGCCAAACTTATATAGTATTTTGTATTTTCTGGCACCTGTAATCTCAAGCAATTGGTTTTACATTCTGCTGCGTGGCCACATCAGACATTTCTTACGAAATAATATCAATGAAGGAGTTGTGTTTTCCCGGTTGCTAATTTCGGCATATCTCCGGCGAAAAGGAAAAGTGGGGAAGCAGTACATGATTATTGTTTAAACTGACTTTTAGATGCGAAACAATAAATGTATGCTTCCGACCACTGCATTGATAGTAACAAATATTTATTCATTTATACCTAGGGAAATCAGATTCAACATATATCATGGCATATGTTTCATTTGCAAAACAACGACGCACGAACATTACACTTTGTTATTTATTAATTTTTTAACCTAGCTAGCTTATGCCAGAAATGAAGATGTTAATGTACAACCATTAATTGACGATATACTGTGTATTTGCTCTTGTGTATCGTGATTGCTTTACTATTGCTTGTATCACGACAAATACCCTATACTATGATTTCACATCTAATGGTAATTTAAAACAGCACACATGTACTGCATCACTCATCGTCAAAGTATATGTCATTGTATTTCACTAAATCAGTTGTCATGACGGCTGTTGAGAACCATCTTACAAGGGACCGCAGAATTAAACCAAAAATAGATTCCTGGAAATCCCCTTTTGGGCACAAGATTTCATTGAGAGGTAAATGTTTCGGAGCCTGTTGATTGGGTATTCAGGGCGCATCAGTTTCAAATGTTTAATATGTGGGTTGGCAATACATGTAGATGTAAAATATATAAAGAAATTTTAAAATTCTGTTAAGTGTGTGTCTGACAGGGGGAGGTAATCAATAATGTAATTTCATGAATATTTTGGTCAATATTTGGTGCGGAATTCAACATATGGTGGCACCCCCACATAAAAGTTTAGCAAGATGGTAGATCTTAATTTCTTTTTATTCAAAGGTATGCGAGATGCCATTCTTCAATTAGTGACATGTGACCAGACTTGAAAACTCCATTTAACCTTGAAATTGGCAAACGTTAATATATCGTATATAGCGAAATCATTTGGTTTTGCGGTCTCTACAATGCAGGTTCAAATAGAAGAAATGCATGAAATCCCAATCACATGCAGTGTTTAGTTTTGAGGTGCGTTGCTAACCTGAAAATGGAAATACTCAGCATAGCCTCGTTCTCATGTCCAGGCTAGTAGCTCAATACACAGTATCTTGTGGACCTTTATCAGAAGGTGAAGAATATCTTTACCTGCAATGTAATTAATTTTCAATAATCCTCGTTGTGCGTCATTAATGCATCCATTCATGAAAGACGTGTTATATCGTGTGGCTGAAATAAATTCATATTCTAGTCACATTACATAGCCATTCAAAAGTCACGTTTTTAAAGGGTATTGTAGTGCATATGTACAAAATGAAAATAACATCAAAGCAATGTATTATTTTAATTTTTGCGTCCTCGGCCAACAGTATTTTTGCCGAGACGTAATTTTGTAAAAGAAATAGGATAGCCGGAATAAGGATTAAGCTTGACCAGTATTACTTTATTGCCTCTTACCGAGCCAGAAGTCTTTGCTGAATGTCCCAAATCTTTTCATATAAGACTCCCAATGACGATAAAAAACTACATCTCCCTTCGTTCGCACTTGGAATACCTTTTTAAAAAAATTATCTGCTCTATGTATGTGGTGTTTCTCATAATGCATTAGAAGGTCGAAGATTGTTTGAATGTGTCATTATCGCATTAAATACATCCGCCATGTTTTCTGCCCGCAGCCATATGTCCTTATTATAATATAATATTTACAATACAACGACAATAAAGATCGAAAATAACTCAGCAAATCTTCCTCATTTCACAAATGCGCAATGTATTTCCCACGTGTGATTATGATAATACTCACAGTCCATGGCCCATTCTCGGTTTCCGTGTTGCAGTACACATCAGGACCGTCTGTTCCTAATTTGTACACCCAAGAGTTATATCCAGCTACGTCTGAACAGCTGTTAATAATAACTGAAAATGTTGAATTCAAAAAGTTCGTAAATGCCTGATTAAGTAAAGGCTGATACATAAAATCTTAACAGTGGGTGGTATTTATCTACGAAATTATTTGAAAAGCTTATTATCAAATATCGAACCAAAACTATAGTGTCTAACAAAAGACTATTTAATAGTGACCTTTCCGATGTCGTTTGACACGCAGTGGACTAAGGTGTTAAGGAGTTTAAACTTTTGAAAACCACGCTATTTCGATGTCTGTCTTTCTGCCATTCGTCACCTTGTGGCTAGCACTGTTGCTGGTGATCAATCCACTTCTCCTCCCTCTTCCTCCAGATCCAACTGGAAGTAACTTCTGCTTGCCTGCTAACTGCTGCTATCAGGTTCCTCCGGTCTGCTCCGGTTACCCCTAATAGGCGTAGGGCTTAGGGGAAAGTCTGCATCCGACTTCTATCGGTAACCACCATGTCTTCCATTCTCGATATTGGCAGTCTTCCACCAGCTGCTGGTATTTCGTTCATTGGCCTCTTCCATCCTGTCCTCCCATGGTACTGTTAGTTCCACCAAGACTACCTGCTTAAAGCTGCGGGACTATAAAACAACATCGGGGCGGATTGGTGTTTAATTCACCTCTGCTGGGAAACCTATCCTCTGCTGGATATCTGCCCTCATTTCCTAGTCTCTTGCTGTTGCTAGTATCCCACCAGCCTCTACGCTTCCTGTAGCCCGGGTTCTTAACTTCACAAATATGACAAACTTGGCCCTTTTGATATCGTCCGCTTTTTCCTCCTTGCACGGACTAGACTTGCTGCTATCTCCTTGAGGACCTGGTCATCGCGCCATGTGTATCTTCCATCTCAAAGTACCAACTGGCATGATGTGAGGACATATGCCAGGTTAGCTGGTTTCCTGCAAAGTACACACTCGGCGTTGTCCTTGATTCCCCAGGTGAATAGGTTGGTTGGGCTTGGCAGTAAATCGTAGGTTGACCTCAGCAGGAAGCTAAGTCTGTGACCTTCCATCTTCCAAATATCATTCCAGGATACTTTCCTCTTCCTCACTCCCTTCCAGTGAGTCCAGCTATCATGCTGTCTCATGCTCACTGCCTTACCCTGCCTAGCCTCCTCATCCATCGATCTAATCTCTGCCTGGGCCATGTCCCTACGTGCCCGTTGGTTTGCACTTTCCCACCTTGGCCTTGTGATGGTCCCCAGGCCAAGACGCCCTGATGCCACGGACCCTACGATATCCCATGCCTGTGAAATTGACATGGCTTTTCATTCCTTTTTTGCCGATTCATTGATGCTTTAGGTACGAAAATACATGTATGCCAAAACATCATCATTATGTACATGTATAGAAAAGATCCTGGGGGAAAAGAAAATTAGTTAGTAGTTATTAAATACAATGGTGCTGTGTTTTGTCCCATTTTTAGAAACTCAAAATAAAATAAAATCAACATTTTAATATTAAATACAGATGGTATATTTCAAGCTTATTTCAACATCAAAAAATACTACGGGAATTCATATTTGTCAAATCAAACCATCTATAATCGCTAATTCCAGAGACTCATTTCACTTGTATTAAAAATGAATTATCTATGCAGGTAGAGGCTCAAACAGCTACAAACAAACTTGTTTTTCATACTGGAAATGGTTTCTTATCCTTTATCTGTATATCGTTGATTTTTTTTCATTAATTATTCAAAACTAGCACCGGTTTTGATAACACCCCACTGGAAGACTAACAGAGGGAGTGAATGAGAATTAATCACTATGTCATGAGATTCGTTTGTTTGTTTTATTAATTAACGTCTTTTTAACAACCAGGGCCATGTAAGGACGGCCTCTCATGTATGCGTTGTGTAGCGTTTATGAAGTGCGAGGTGCGTGTTTTGGGAGACTTCGGCATGTTCGAGCAGTGCCTTTTTGTATGCACACCATACCCGGTACATTATACTGACAACGGTCAAACCAGTCGTCCTGCTCTCTGTATGCTGAGCGCTAAGCAGGAGCAGAGACTACAATGTATCACTTTTGAAATATTGTCTCATCCGGGGGACAGAACCCAGGGCCTACCTCACAGGGGCGAGCGCTCCACAAAAAGGCAAAAGTGAATGTCAAGGGAGACGTTAAGAATAATAAAGTCAGTTAAGAAGAAGAGAAAATATAATATCCTAAATTTAGACCCCTTTTACGATCATGCATTAGGGACAGAACGTACAATTCGACATAAACCCGATATTGCACATGTATCAAAACAATTTAAATACAGTCTTCCACCGCGTTAATCGTCAAATGAATTATTTGACACGGAAAATTTCCTTTTGACTGTGATAATCATTAGGTCGAATTTCAGCACGCGTGTGAATCACGAGCTCGAGGTCAAAATTGATCACAATTGGACCGCACATGCTATTGCTTGTTTACATATGATGTTTAACAGCTTCCGGTTTATCACGCAACTATGTTCTACGCGTGCAAGCTGTCTCGCCCTGGATAAGGTAGGGGAATCGTATTCTCACTAATATTGCGGACATCTCTGACATGTGCTTTAACAATGTTTATAAATCTGATGATAAACCACTTAATCATATTATTGGTTGAGTACATGCTTATCAACAATTATTCAATTTCATTTTATTTCTATTGCTGCCATTTGTGATTGCAACAGGTTTTAATGCTGATGGAATGTAATCCCGACATTGAACTTCGGGTTCATAGAAACCTTTTTTTAATTGTAGCTGTAAATAATTATCCCCGTTCATTATTTTTTAATACCGAGTCATTCTAGTTCAGACGCGCTTAAGTCATATACACAAATAATAATCATGGAAAGACTAAAGATTCAAACTTTCAAATAGGTACCCTCACCTTGGAAATATATATTTCTTGTTACCTGCGACCATCAGTATTTTAAAAGCGATTTGTATAGCCCATTAGCTGATGATGGTGGGGTAATAAAATATGGGAAAATGTGAGAGCCTTTCTGCGAAAGGAAAACACATTGTTATTTTACGTAATTTACTGAAGAATACAAGGTATGTGTTTTTACGAAAACAATAAAATGACTGGATAAAATAAAGTGATATCACTACCGAAAAATTAAAAAAGAGAAAGGAAAGTAAATAAAAGGCAAAAAAAAACCCAAAACAAACAAACAAAAACATTCGCGTTATGTTATATAGTATAAATCATGGCTACGTAGCCAGGTAGTGGTACAACAATCACTTATTGTTGTGGAGGTATCGTCGTGGCAAAGGGCGAGACATATCTATACATAAATAACTGACATGGGCTTCATGGTAATAGGCACAGACCCCGGAATGTCGAATTCGTTATGGGCTATGATAAGAATACTGTCTATAAAATATATGTTGCTAGTAATTGTCACGGAACGTAATCCTAAATAAAATATTAATTTTATGTACTCTTCTAGTAGAATCGGGAACTGACTTTACGGATAATCAGAGATTCAATCTGATTAAAACCAGCTCTTCAATACACTTACATGAAGTCTAAGCTTATTGAGGATCTGGCATTTACCTGATTGATCAGAGATTTTGAATCAAAATGTTAATAAAATATCTTAGAGTAAGGTATTGCTGTTGATTTTTTTTTTACTTCTGATTACAAATCTTATCCTATTTGTTTTTCAGTTGTCTATTGAAAAAAAGTTTTGATGAATAAAGTTATGAATTTCCTCCAAAGGCACATATAATCATCATGGTGCTGTCTTAGCATTTGGAACAACACAGAACTTATACACTGTAATAGTTCTCGTCTTCATTAAGTATTATGCATGGTAGTACACATGTACAGGGTATGAAGAACCACTTTATGATTATATCAATGTCAAAAATTGTGAAATGAAATGGTTGATCACAACTTGTCTTCTTGGTTTAATGGTGTGTAGTCTTTTTACTGCAATGTAGACGTACACGTCACGATATTTGGCAGTACTACCAGAGTTCTTTTTGAGCACATTTGATTGTAAAATTAAAACCTATCTATTGTAAATATTGTCATTGTTGGTAACTTTTACAGCACATATAGCTTTTTTCAATTTCTTTTCCCTTCGTAGTATCAAAATAAGATGTAACAACACAATGAAATGGCACACGCTAGCACGGCATGCTTCATTCTTCCATACGCCAACTAGAGCCTAGCCAAAATGAAGGTAGAATTAACAGAAAAAAAAACTGAAAATAACAACTTTAATACACACTAACACAAGTATGTTAATGATGACTAAAACAATAAAAAAAAAACAATTCTTGTTCATTTGAAACAGACTTTTACCAGCTGATTTTAGATTGTTTCTCATTATAGTGTAATTATCAATAGCATAACATGATATAGAAAATTACTTTTAAAATGTTTTTCCTATTTGCAATGATATTTGCAGCAAATATTCAACAATATCTTGGTACTAATTACACTTTAGAAGTGTTTTCCAAGAAATAGTTTATTCACATGGATATACGGTCTCTGACTGAAAACTGTGGTATATCTATAGGATGTACATGTATGTTTTGTTGTAATTATAGCTGGAAAATCGAATGGGCCTTGAGAAACCAATATACGTTCTTTAATATGAGCGCAACAAGTAAACAAAGTTTCAATTTGTTTTATGATTTTACTCATTACCTTTATATTGCTGTTCTGACAAAATCTTCCTAATAACACTGCGTAAACCAAACCGACGTTAATATTTCGTTTGCTATAACAAAGGGGGCGTAATCCATTTCTTCATTACACCTGGTGATCGTGATTGTACCTACGTCACTCTACCCCAAGGTCAAAGTGAAAACCGCTTGACCACTGTCCAAATATAGAGTATACGCTCCATTGCAGACGTACACATACGCTGTACTACCTGGCGGAATTTCCAGCTATATAACCTGTTTACCAATAAAGTATTTTGTTAATACCTTTAAATAATCGTGACGTCCAGTAGACAGAGAGAATAATATATATCCTGTTCATGTTTGTACCTATAAAATAATGCCGATTACAAATCCTTGGTAATATTTAGAGACTTTTTATCACATTCTACAATAATCTACGTCAACTGTTCGATCCTCTGAACGACATGTTTGTCAACACCCGCAAAATTGAGGTATAAATACAGCTAAAATGCGAAATAAATTCAAATTATCAACGACTCGTGTTGATATCACAATCGACAGTATACTTTGTTATACACATTGAAGCATACCAGAAAAAAACGATGTCGTTTGGAGGTAAGCATTATTAAGTATCTATATTGTACGAAACACTGAATTTCCATTGATTTACTTTTATAAGAAAATACTTTATTTAATTGTAATAATACGAAAATAAAAATATATTGATAATTGCTAATAAAATAACGTATTAAAAAGTATAAGCCACGATATTTGCATCTTGTAACATTTTGGCACTATTGCATATCATTTTACTAATGAAGCATTTCACGGTTTGATGATAATTTGCTTTTTCTTTTTTTTCAGTCGGAATGCTCATTTTTGCCACTTGTATTACAGCAGTTGTGTCTTATTCTGTTCCGATGGTGGAAAAGGCAGTTTGGGGAGTTGTTCCTGATAAAAAAATGCAAGGGGAATGTACATTCAACATAGGAGAGTTCCAACGAAAGGGCGACTGGCATGTTAATATCACCCTTACTAAGGCGACAAAGTTCATTACGGTAAGTGACATTTCATTTAATAAAAAAATCGTATCACGACTCTTGCTTCAGATGGGCAGTTTTGTTTGAGACTCTTGGAAAATGCCACACAACGTTCATACGAGCATGGTACTTTTGTTGCATTCAATGCCATTTTTCTTTCCCTTATATAGTGGTACATTATGAATATCACATCCCAACATAAACGAGGGAAATGGTACTACGGAGAAAACTTCAATGAATATGGACCCCAGATAATCAAGATGCAGTTTCAAGTTACCTTCAAGGCTAAGCGACCTCCTAAGGGAACCTGTACAACAAACATCCCATACCCAACCACTGCCCCTTCTTCTTCCGTCGGTCCATCTTCTACAACTATAGATAAAACGGTGACTGATCAACCGTCCAAAACAACAACACAGGAACAAACAACCAGAAAAATAACGACAGAGGCGCCAACAATTAGACCAACAACGGCACAGATGCCAACAACTAGGATGACGGCTGAAACGTCAACGTCTCCAGCCCTTACGTCATCTACAGCTCAGCAGACATCTATTATTACTGATGCCCTATCTACTCAACAACCAACAACAACAACAGATTCGGCCACAGGCTCTACTATCCACATAGTCAGGATACATGAAAACTGGGTATCCAACAGCAAAAACTATACCAAGTTTAGCTGCAGCTTTCCAATAAGTGAATCATTGATACACTTCCACATTGATATCCGCTTAAACGAACCATCCACAGATTTGTGGGTAAGTTAAGTGGTACTGTTACTTTTTGCAAAATACCACAATAGAATGACACAAAATTAAGCTAGAATATTTGTTTCAATTAAGTCTGTAACACTTTATTGTGTAACTTTTTAACGAACAACAATTCTAAATAAAATAAATGTACATCAATGCTTTTAAAACTGTTAGATATTTACTTCCATTCAGATTTGGGTTGGTGCCATAGTTTACAAGGACACCAATGGCCGACTATATAGGATCAGTAACTACGCCGATGAACACCCACCAACTTTATCTTTTGTTTTTGTCGTGGAGTACTCCTCATTGCAATTTCCATCCGGCACGTGCTTCTTAGATACACTCGGTCAGACAATGACAACCGCTTCACCTACATCATCCGGTTCATCCTCTACACAGCCGCTGTCCATAACATCTTCATTGTCCAGTGTGTCGACAACAGAGTCACCATCGTCATCGTCTACATTGTCCTCGTCGACTGTCCACGTGTCATCATCGTCAACAGCAACGACAGAACAGAGTATCACAACTACAGAGAACGGACCAACCACTACAACCCCAGGTTAGTGTCACTACAACCCCAGGTTAGTGTCACTACAACCCCAGGTTAGTGTCACTACAACCCCAGGTTAGTGTCACTACAACCCCAGGTTAGTGTCACTACAACCACTACAACCCCAGGTTAGTGTCACTACAACCACTACAACCCCAGGTTAGTGTCACTACAACCACTACAACCCCAGGTTAGTGTCACTACAACCCCAGGTTAGTGTCACTACAACCCCAGGTTAGTGTCACTACAACCCCAGGTTAGTGTCACTACAACCCCAGGTAAGTGTATATATTAAAGATGCTCCACCACTGACAAATGGTATTTTTTCACTATCAAAAAGAGGAGCAGATGATTTAGTATTTTTTCAGTTACAAAAGTTACTTACTCTACACCATTACCACCATTAAAAAGTTCGAGTTTCTAATTTTACTTTAAGTTAAAAATATGAAAAAATAATTAATTGCATCCCGAAAAAATCCATGGCACTATAGCCTATATGGAATGAAGTACTGATTGCGCATGCACCAAAGGCAAAATAAATTATTCTATATTTTTTTTGAGTTAATTAGACATAAATACAAACGATTAAACACCAATCATTGTTCAAATTATGAATATCATTTATGCGTTGTCGGCGGTGGATCATCTTTAATGGAAACATCATTATATGTGTTAAATCAATACTTCAGCTATATAATTATGTAGTTTTTTTAGAAACATTAACTAGTGAACTGTTAATTTCCAATGTATAACCTTGTGTTTTCAGAGCTGGATACAAAATATAACTACGCCAAAGTATTGGAGTACTCGATTTTATTCTACGAGGCTCAACGATCCGGTGTACTTCCGGCTAGCAACCGCATACAGTATAGAAAAGATTCCGCAACAAATGACGGAAGTGACGTAGGTTTAGACTTGACAGGTGGATGGTATGATGGTGAGTGTTTGTAGCAATATTCAGTTATTGATATAGATTGGCCGCGGTTACCGAATCAGTCCACATTACTTATTTTTATATCTGGGATGAAAAGAAATAAATTTCTGTCATAAATTTCTCTCATGGACTGTGGTTATACTATTAAATTTATTAATATGTTTTCTCACACAGCTGGTGATCACGTAAAGTTTAATTTCCCGATGGCTTCCTCCACGACTATTCTGGCCTGGGGATTGTCCGAGTGGAGAGATGCCTACGTATTGTCCGGCCAGGTTGGACACATACTAGACTCCATTAAGTGGCCTTTAGATTACTTCCTCAAATGTTGGAGGGCTGATGAACAGGAATACTATGCTCAGGTACAGTATATTCAATCAGTAAATCGAACGTTTTCGTTGTTGTTATTACCGTAGTATCTTATTTTGATGTTAAGAACATCTAGTTCATAATGTTTTTAACGGGAAAAGACAAAAAGTAAACGTAATTGCAAGATTCATTCTGTAATCTCATCTGCATTTTCAGGTAGGGAATGGCGATGTTGACCATTCTTTCTGGGGGCGTCCAGAAGAAATGACAATGCAAAGACCGGCTTATAAAGTCACCAAGGACAAACCCGGAAGTGACGTTGCAGCCGAAACTGCCGCAGCTTTAGCTATCGGATATTCTGTGTTTAAACGGTTTAAACGAGAAGGAGGTAAGAACTTTGCATAACATGAATATTGATCAAAATTTTCTCTAATAAATTTAATTGTCATCGGTAATATCTTTGAAATTAGTTCTATAACCTGTATATGTCTTTCTTCTTGCAGACACTACTTACGCCGACCAGTTGCTATCAGCAGCTGAGAGCTTGTATGAATTTGCCAATACCTACAGGGGCAAATACAGTGATTCTATCCCAGAGGCCAGTAATTTCTATAAGTAAGTGTGAATAACTATCTAACTCTCATCTTGATATCAAATACACAACTCCCTTGAATAGTATTAAAAATCTGAAAAAAATCATGAGAACATGACAATATTTTCTAAATGGCTTTCAGTAGATATATTTAACATTTACATTTTGGAATTTTTAAAACTCTTTCAACGCATTTTAAGATTTCATAATTTGTACACACTTTTTTGCGATTGTATTGCAGATCTCACAATGGATATGAAGACGAACTATGCTACGCCGCCGCCATGTTGTACAAAGTCACGGGTAGACCTGAGTACCTTAATCAAGCCGAGACTATCTTTACAGCATCACAGAACAAGAAACCTTGGGCGTTTTCCTGGGACGACAAAACTGTTGGATGTCAGGTATGTGTCTACTGGATCACGAATTTTTGTGAAATGCTTTTCAAATATTTAGTTAATTATTGAGACGTACCTTCGGATGTTTCGGTCCTTTACAAACTATACTATATATTTCCACAGGTGTTGTTGTATGAGGCTACTGCGAAACCGATATACCGGAATCTTGTGGCGTCTTTCCTTCAATCCTATCTGTCTGGTAGTGACGTCACTCATACCCCGAAAGGTTTGGCCTGGCTAGACAAATGGGGTACCCTTAGGTATTCAGGTAAAGAAAATAAATTAATTTTGTATCCATTTTGGTGAGCTACTATGGTAAAAACGCGATTGTATTCACATCGAGATTATGTTTACTAATGATTATAAAATTATGTTTATTATCATATTTCATTTTACAGCGAATTCGGCCTTCATTGCATTAATGGCAGCCGAAACTGGAATAGCGGACAGTCCCGCCCTTGTGACGTCATACAGGAACTATGCCCGGAGTCAGCTTCATTATATGTTCGGTGAGAACGAAATCAACCGTAGTTACGTCATCGGTTTTGGACAAAACTTTCCAACTCAACCTCATCACAGGTCAAGGTTAGTAGTAAGGTTTATTTGTAATACTGACCAAAGTATTAACAGGTTTAGCTGTTGCACCTCCTAGCACAGCTTCTTAAGAATTGACCTGACCGGGAAAGTCTTGATAAAAAAATTATATTGTTTCTGTTAAGTGTTACAGTGGCTATTAAAATATTTAATAATCAATTTGTTTTTATAGGTTTTTTTTTTGTTTTTTTATGATACTCCTGGTCGACTTAATGAATTTTGAGGATTAGTTCATATGTTTTGTATCCTGGAAGTATCAATGTAATAAATAAGGAAAGAAAATATATACCTTTCACACTTCAGGTACACATACTTTCTCTCCACTTTAGATCGACACTATAAAACATTTCAAAGAAAGATTGCCCCTCTAGTTCTAACTTGTATATCTTATATTACAGTTCCTGTGATGATCTGCCGGCCAAGTGCGATATCAGTAACCAGTACCGAGACGATCCTAGTCCCCAGATCTTGTACGGAGCTCTTGTTGGCGGCCCAGACGAGTACGGACAATTTATAGACAAACGGAGCGACTTTATCCAAAACGAGGTTGCTTGTGACTACAACGCTGGATTTCAGTCCCTCGTGGCAGGTATGTAGGATATTTATCAGTCTATGTGAACACTGCACAAACATAATGCAAACAAGGTGATATAACAAACATTATTGCAATAATTATAAATAAATAAATAGAATTAATCAAATCAAATCAATATATTTTCGAGCCCCAGAAGCTCTAGAAAATTATGGTCATAGCTAATATTTTGTCTGTTCCAGAGAAATATTGGTTATCGCAACTTTTTTTTGTTATCACTTCTTTTCTATCAACTTTTATGTTTATGTATTTCTATACTCACACATTACGTACTTTGTTGTAGGCATTCTGGACCTTGCTCTGTCGTGAATTTCGAAGAACCATTCGCTGGAATGATAAGGAAAATGTTTGGTTGTGGACTTTTTTAATTTGATATTTTTGTGCCATAGACATTAATGCGGATCATTATCCATAAGTACTAATTCGTCTGAGAACGCCAAGTGATGTATGGGTAAAATCGACTGTATTATGTATTTGTTATTAAATAGAAATCTTAATGCCAATTTAGTGACAAGTTGTCTATT
Source organism: Argopecten irradians (assembly GCF_041381155.1). NCBI lineage: Eukaryota > Metazoa > Mollusca > Bivalvia > Pectinida > Pectinidae > Argopecten > Argopecten irradians. Next base: position 13,500,482 of record NC_091144.1, read on the forward strand.
TGTAGGTTAAATGAAATACGTTGTAGTTAACATTATATCAGTTGCCGATAATATGTTATTAGACAGTGATTCTTGACCAATAAACGGAATTTGCTTTTATCGATATCGAATGCAGTTTTCAATTTTCAGTCTGTGTCTATTCGTCTACTAAACTAGACAGTTGAAGGTCTGAAAATTTTATAGTTCTCCCCTAAATCATGCTATCAAAACCACACTTATAGTTTAAATTTGTTTTACTTTTACTTCAGGTTTGAAGGTGCCTACCTTTTACATACTGAAGCTAATGGTACGGGATTTATCTAAATATTGTAAATACAGTATGCTGAATGCAGAATATGTTGAATACTGGGTTGTCAAAGTTGATCCACCATCGATACCGGGCCAGGGGTAGTAATAGGATAGGTCTTTAGGTAATATGTAGAAATATGATTTTGCCTGAGTAAGTTTCTATAAACATATAGAATATAAACTAGAAATAGACTTGATACACATGTGTGAAATCACTACATATCTCAACATCTCAGTATAGTCAAGTTTGTTTTCATTTTACTTATGTTATGTATATTATTTCATAAATAGGAAATATACACAAGATATAATTATTCGTTTTAATTTTACAATTCTTACAAAAATGGGGAGAAATAATGCACAAAGACATAAGCAAAATATATAATATATATTACTAAATATGTTTCCAGCGTACATTTGTTGACATTGACATTGACAATTAGTTAACATTGTTATTTACTGTGTCTGTAGTGTCAGCCTAGGGTTATTTTTTTTTTTTTTTTAATTTGTGGAATTCATGTTGTGTTTGTTATACAGCAGTTGTCCCCTTATTGCTAGGTCGCTTGAGGCGTACCAGTTAGTTTCATAAACAATTCAAGCCATCTTGCAGGGTAGTCATGTAGCAAGAACGCTTAAGAACGTCATTTTCCCTGATAAACCATGGGCACACAGCGCACGCATTTGTTGAGATTTAAGTGTAGAACACGCATTCGTTGTAATAATATACTGAATGCAGTTTTTCTAGAAATTAATCAGGCATTTTTAATGCAATCTGGTTCCATTTATAGGTGGAACAAATGTATCTGTAGTAGTATACCATGTTAAAGATTTTTTTAAATGTTTCTTATTTAGAACACCATCATGTAACAATAAATATTAGACAATGCGTATGCTAATTGACATCCTCGATACTCCAGGTGTTCCGTTCACCTACGATCTCAACAACCCTGGACTATATCATAGTAAAACTGGAGACAAAAGAACAGAACAGAAAATTTAGTCGTTTGATGCACATCAAAAGAGCCGTATAAGGAAACACTGTGGCTGACTGTCTGGCTTTGAAGTTGGACGTCGCTCTCTAGTTTTAAAAGTAATTTGTTTGCTTACCTGTGATTGGTTCAGATTTTTTCCTCTGAGCTACCTTCAGTTTTACTATGAGATAGGCCAGGGGTGTAGAGATCGTAAGTGATCGGATTCTCTTCAACCAAATGATTAAGCTTCCATGTAGCCCATTTAGCTTTTTTTCTGAAGCTAATACTTACAACTCCTATTAAGGTTTGATCTGCGTCATGTTACCTCCGTCACATAGATTGGTTGGTGAGTGGTTTTTTCGATGGCCTTGACGTCCGACTTCAGTGCACAAACCTTTTTGTGTTTTCTTTGTCTGCATATTATCATGACCATAGCTAATCGCTGAGTGTGGCAATATGTTGCTTGCAGGCGATATAATATCTTTTATCACATGTTAAGTATCATAGTCAGACTATTGTCTCAATATAATGATTACTCTGAGTAAGAATATTTTTATCATCACGTGCTGTAGATGTTATGGTAACATATTAAAGCACGTAATAAACATAACAAATACACGTTAGGTAAGTCTTCAATTCAAAATAATCCTCGTCATACCCCGAATTAAACGGAAACAGTTTTCGACCACTAGCCGCCCATACTCATGTCGGACACCGAAACAAAAATTAAGTTGATCATTAAAAATAAAGATCAAAGATTTAGCAATGGAAGTTGGTAAACAAATAAACAACAAATCTAAGGCAATTAATCACGTAAAAGAACAGCTAGATAAACTTATACAATCAAACTCTAATGATCCAGTAATTCATAACAAAATAGAGAAATTAAAAATTAAAATAAAACAATTCAATAATAACAAAGCAGATGCTGCTAAAGTGAGATCGAGGTTTAAGATTTTGAAGAAGGAGAACATTCAACAATGGGGGGGGGAGAAAAGAAAAATGCCGAAAATGTGCAGTGGTATAGAATAAAAAATGAGGAAGGTAACTATTTAAGTGGGATTGATGATATACTCAAAGAGCAGACAAAGTTTAAAAAAAATCTTTATTTAAGACAGAGGGATGGAGTAATGATAAAGCTGAATACTTAACAACGTGTATGGAAAATAAATTAACTAATGGAAAAGATGCATCTAGATAGGCCTATTAAACAAGAAGAAATTACTAAAGCAATTAATAATTTGAAATTAAATAAATCCCCAGGAGAAGATGGGATAACATCTGAGTTCAATTAAAATATTGGTACTTGATTACAGCTGAGATTACAAAATTGATTATGGAATTTTTTTAGAAACTTAAAGATAACAAATTCTCAACATAAAGGTAATATAAAATTGTTATGTAAAAAAGGTGAAAGAGAAGATATAAGAAAGTGGAGACCTCTAACCCTTTTAAATACTGATTTCAAAATAATTGCAAAAGTTTTAAGTAATAGATTAAAAATTATTTTACCAAGAATAATACATACTGACCAAAAAAAGGATTTGTATCAGAGCGAAACATAATGGATGCTAATAGACTTCTACAGGATGTAATAGACTATTGTGAAAGGGAACATCAAGAAGGATCGATGATATGTTTAGACCAAGGATTTATAAGTAAAAAGTTTTTGACAGAATTGAGTGGGGTGGGTTTTGAAATATTTACACGAGTTCAAATTTGGAAATAATTTTTGCAATTGGATATGTATGCTCTTGATAAACTCAAAAACATGTATACAGACAAATAGCTATACATCGGCCTATTTTGAAATCTCAAGATTAAGCCGTCAAGACTGCCCAATGGCACCATTACTTTATATTATACAGGCAGAGCCACTAGCATGTGCTATCAGATCTGATAAAGAAATAAAAGGAATACAGCTACCAGAATCAGATAATATTGAAACCAAATTAAATATGTTTGCGAACGATAAACAGCTTATGGAAAAATAGAAAATCTATAGAACAAGCATTTAAACTACTAAAGATATATGAAGATGCATCAGGTGTAAAAATAAATTATAATAAAACAGAGGGTATCTACCTAGGACTATGGAAAAACAAAGAGCCGATATTCAAAAAAAAAATAAAAGGGTCAAAAACTGCTGTAAAACATTAGGCGTCTTTCATGGACATGTGATAAATAATGATAATATATGGAAAGAAAAAATTCAGAAGATTAAGAATTGTCTACAAGTATGGAAAACAAGAAATCTCACTTTTAAAGGGAAAACACTAATCATCAAATCTTATATTATATCCTTATTAGGATTTGAGATAGAAGCAAGAGGCATTCCTGAGAAGTATTACAGGAAATGAGCAAAATCATATGGCACTACATATGGGATGGGAAAGTTAATCTAATAGAAAGAAAAGCTTGTTGTAATAGTAAATTGAATGGAGGAATAGAAATGATAAATCTGACAGACTTGGTAGAAAATAACAGTATATAGAATTCTGCACACAAAAACCGAGGCATGGAATGCTATTGGGAAACTCTACTTAAAATATTTGATAATAAATACATGCAATTAACCAATTTTCTAGCTAGATGTTCTGACTTGAATGGATTAAATATTAGCAATCAAATTCCTAAATTCTTTTACACTATTTTGAGAGCATGGTCAAATATGAAATCTAAAATAGTACTGAAATATCACAAATTTTGTCACAACCATTATTCGGTAACAAAAAACACTAAAGTGTCTGACATATGGGATGAGAACAGGAAAAACTTTATAAACAACCAAGAACTTTTAAGGAAACTTATATTTAAACCTACATGTAATTGGAATGCCGAGATTTCTAAAATAAAGAAAGCTATACCTAAAAAATATATTGAAATTATTAAAGGTAATGAACCAGAACCAGAACATAAACAACATATATATCAAAAATAAATTAGATATATGTGTTTTTGATGTAAATCATTTTGAAATTGTAAAGCCAAAAAAACTTAAATTGAAACCCTGCATACTATTACTACACCAATTATTAGACCAAAAGCAAAAATGAAATGGAATACTCAATTTCAGAAGGAAATAGATTGGATGAATGATTGGAAATTTTTTGGATATACCGACTATGCAATTACAAATAAAATGAAAGAATTTCAATGGAAAAGTATACATAGGGTAAAATATAATGAAAACAAAAGAAGTCTAATGAATAGATCCGATGGACTATGTCATATGTGAAGAACTGAATATGAGACTTTAACCCATTTGTTTTTTAACTTTTTATTCACAACATAATAGTTAGACATAATACATGCTAATCTTTACAATAATGAAAGTTTTGACACTGTAAATATGACATGGAATATTGATGAGGAGAAAATGGTGCTCGGTGACTGCATTGATAATTTATTGAAAAATGCAATATCTAACACAGTCATAATTACAACTAAATGGGTTATATGGAAGATCAGGAATTTAAAAAAATAGTATTAAGATAATCTGTCCTTATACATAAAAATCAAACAAAATGTGAAAAGGGAATTGATAGTTTCAAATTACCGAAGTTTATAACAAAAACTGTGACTTAAGAACTACATGTATTTATGAATCAAGTATATGTGAGAGTAAGCTCCCTATGTTGTTGATATTAATGTAATACTATTGTGTTTTTCATACTCCTTAAAACTACTTATGGATTGATAAGAAGTTAAATTAAAAAATTCAAAAAAGAAAGTACATATTAACATTACATAATATGTGTACCACTGAAATTATTAAAAGTAAGAAATCATTTATATCAATTTGTAATAGAATGTCAGAATAGATGATACGGAGTAGTCTCCCTTCTACCGATTTTTTTATATTAGAGTTGTCTCCCATTACCTGACATTATTTGATCTACACAATGTAAATTAATTATTTGCAATTACAAGTTTCAATTTATTTTGAATGGATATGAATGATTGAGAGGTAATGATGAATGAATGATGAATACATCTGTAAATAATGTGAAAGCGGTGAAAGTTTGTGTTCAAGATTAGAATAATCTATTTAGATATGGAAATTTGTGTGCAAGTCCTTCTAAGAAAGGAGCATATTTATATAGCTATATTGAATAAAAAAAGAAGATCATTAGCAGTAATAACGTCAGAATCAAATCTACCGATAGCTTTTGAAGTACCATGTACAAAACCCATGGCTGTATAAATCTGTGTTGACATGGTAGCCCTTACAGAAATATAAGGCCTCTGGCACACAGTTGCAGCAATATTGCGGCAATATAGCGGCAATATGCCTGCAATACATACTTTTCGTATGCAAATGAGTTTGGCGCACTCACTTGCCGCACCATTGCCGCACATACTTGTCGCACCAAAGCTGCAAACACTTGCCGCAATAAAGCTGCACATAGTTGCAGCAATATTGCCACAATACATACTTTTCGTATGCAAATGAGTTTGCCGCACACACTTGCCCAACCATAGCCGCACACATTTGCCGCACCAAAGCAGTACACTCATTTGCCGCAACAAAGCCCGCACATAGTGTGGCACTATTGCCGTTAGCTTCCTTGTTTATATTTAAACAAGTACCAAGGTATAAATAGAAAAGTTTGAAAAATCACAAGAGTCATTCTTTTGATTCTTGGTACATGTATTATGCAATGACCTTTTGAAGTCATTTGTTGATGAAATTGGTCTTAATCTTGACCAAGAATTACCTTGTCAGCATCAAATAAAAATCATTGTTCCGGGAAACATGAATAGAATAAAGATATATATACATGCACATTTAAGTGTTTGTGACATAAAATGACTATAAACCAATAAAAACAATTATATTGCTTAAATTTCACCAACAAACCTTATCAAATCCAATGACGCTATCAGACTATATCCACTTGTAACTTATCTTAAATCCAATGAAAGAAGTTTCCATTACCTCTGTCCTTCATACACCAAAACCTCTTGAATCAATGTTTGAATTGAAAGTCAACTGATTGTAACCTTTAGCAAAGGATTATGGGAGTACCCATAATTCTTTGTTGTACTGCGGCAATATAGCAGCAATATTGCGGCCGCCTTCCTAAAGTTTTCTGTGTAGGATGCTTCTAGTACAATTCGCGGCACACAGATTTTTAAAGAAAAGTTTCTTGCACAAAAGCCGCAATATTGCGGCGATATAGCTGCAACAAAATATTATTGTGGCAATAGTGCCAGAACGGTGCGGCACACAGATCAGTGTGCCGCAATATAGCTTATATATTGCAGCAATATTGCTGCACACTTAAGCTTTCTGTAAGGGATGTTCATTTTGCTGCGTGTCATAGTGATAGTCAACTACTGCGCGGTAATTAGGCTGATGCCGATAATTGTTTGATTAATTATGTAAGGACGGCCTCCCATGTATGCGGTGTGTTGCGTGTATATTGTGCGAGGTGCTTGTTTTGGGATACTGCGGTATATTCGTGTTGTATCTTCTTGTATAGTGGAACTGTTGCCCTTTTTAAAGTGCTATTTCACTGACGCCGAAGACACAAAGCAACACACCCCACCCGGTCACATTATACTACAACGGGCAAACCAGTCGTCCCATTCCCGTTATGCTGAGCGCTAAGCAGGACCACTTTTATAGACTTTGGTATGTCTCGGCCAGGGGACAGAACCCAAAGCCTTCCTCACAGGGGCGAACGCTCAACTCAAGGCCAAAAGTGAGGTGGTAGCAAGGGAGAATCTAGGAAGAACAAAGTAATTTAGGCAGAAAGAAAAGATAAGATCCTAATTTTAGTCGCCTTTTACGATCATGTAATTGGAGCAGCAGGTACAATTCTTACGCCCTACCTGAAGCTGATAAACAAGACGAGGATGGGTGTAGCATGAGTTATAGTTTAATAAATTTTCGGATTCTATAATTTACCTAACTCATTTTACAGCTTTATTTTAAATGTAACTGCAGCAGTCAAATAGCTGGCTAAATATAAATATATTGATAACGAAACAAATGAATAATTTATTCAAATCCAAATTCATCAGGAATAAAAATTGTTAGTGACCAAAAACACCCCCCGATATCGTTTGAGAGGTAGATTTTCCATCTATCTCTGTACTCTTTGTCAGCACGATCGGTAGGTCATCGCTCCACAGTTTCACAGCTTTCTAATCACCTCCCCCATTAGTGTCAGGAAGCTGTTAGGTTGTGCTAATGCGCCGGGAGAGCTGATAACAGGTCACGGATCTAAATACAAAGCATATAATCTTAAAGATTTATTTAGGGAACTTTTCACTGTCCGCTGATATCTTCACTGTTACACTGCCTGCTGGTTATCAATAGTCTGAATCATAGGCTACTATTATTTTTCTATACCATTTGATCTACTCTCACTATATCCTAACAATATATCATGTACACACATATATTACTACTATCTAATTTACGACGGGTTTTACAGATGACAGGGACAAATGTTCACACCATTCATTTTATCTCTAACCTATTCATCCACTATTATCTGCCCTTAGCCATATGTAGTAGCCAGTGCACTGCCCCAACCATATATAATTATCTCCTCTTATTGTTATAATGTCCATATTATGTAGGGTTACAGTAACTCCCCTACTATTCCAAATTATCTTCCCGTACCAATTCAATATTCCTGCATTCAATAGTTATCACCCTTACTAGTACCGAGTCATCGACATAAACGGTTATCTCCCCTTACCTGTACCATGTTGCTACTAACCACGTTATATCTTTTTGTGGGTTAATCATTTCGCTGGGTACTTTGGGTTTCCATTGGAGTAAACAAGACATGTGAATGTAAACAAATCGATCTAACTTGTTTCACAGTAAAAAAATAAATAAAGCTTATATCTCAAATCATCAGTCTACGCTCGTGATTAAGCCCCTCCCTTATAATAAGTTCGGCAGGCTAGGTTATTTGATAGGAGCCATCAGTTAAAGTGAAATGCAATGTAATGTGTTCGCCTGTGCTCTTACGAGGGCGCTATGCCAAGAAATGTAGAGTTTGGATACTTGGTCAAACTACGCACTACATTAAACCGCGACGTGGATTGGAGCCTAAGGAATAAAATCCAGCTATACCATCGACCATGTGACCCAGGTTGCGCGCGTGTTTACATCACGTGCAATCAACAAAAGATAGAACAGGTATATATATAATGTTATTTTAAGACTGAAACCTCAGTTATTTCATTGAACTGAACGTCTGCATATATTCTTTGTTTACATCTGAATAAGGTAAGTTTTCTGTAGTAATACACATTCAAAAGTATAAAATGTTCAAAATATAGATAATTTGTTTTTCTGTGACAGTATTCTATTGTCCTCCGTTTTCTATTGTTCGCCGCTTCAGATTGAGTAAGGTTTTGATTTGCCTCAAATGTTTCATCAGATTAGCTTCGACTCGGTTTTTTCATTCGCTCTTTTCCCGATTCTCCTTATCCTTATTCGAAATCTACTATTATAATTCTAATCTCTATTCTAAATGTAGCTATGAGTGAGATTTTTAAATGGAACAATTAACTTCCCTTTTTGTAATTCTTCGTCTTTTAAAAAAAGACTTTACCGGGGTGTTTGAAAGCTTGATATGGATTGTTTATCTGCATAAATTCATTGATGTTTTTATATAATCTTAAACAACCTCATTATTATGTAAACAAAAGAGAAATAAAAAAAACCCGCTGGATTCGTAAACAATTCATGAAGTGTGTATATACATAAACCGCCATTGCGTAAACATCAACAATGGAAAGCATTAAAGGTAAGCAATCCCTTATTGTTTTCTCATAATATAACCTAAATTCCTTGGTATTAGAATAAACGTAGAAAGGATTTTCTTTGGCTTTAATGTGTTCAAAGATATTTTCAAGTACACATGCTATATGCATAGTGATGTTGTATATAATGTATATAATAGCGTTCCATAAAAGCAGCATACGCATTATAATTTGTACATATTACCTAACATTGTCTGGTATGTTGAGATCCCTTTGTACAGTTGTATATAAAATCAACCAATATATACTTCAGGAGCGTACGGAAATTGCTGTGTTAAACATGTATAGGATTTTATATGACCTAGATTAGTAGTCTAGAAACAATGATGAAAAAATTACTTACACTAAGATAGGAAAATGTTTGTATATTTCTAGCTAGCTAGCTATAATGCTTATGCTTGATATGCACAAGAAACATACATGTACATAATCTCACCATAATTGTTCTGTAGTATTTACTGGTTAGCATCGTTGAGTGAGAATGGCAGTAACTGGCTTGCTATCAGAAAGAATGTATGTATGAATTCACTGATGATTTCAATAAAATTTTCAATATTTTGTGTCATAGAAAAAAATTTTTGTTACATTTATTGTTGTTTCTATAAATGTGCGAGAATGGGTTTGCAATGACATTCGTCTATTCTTTTATTTCATTTTCTTAAGTTGTTATAAAATCCACAGTTTTAAAATATATTCTCTTTTCGAGATTCAATCTGTATTAAAAACAAACCTAGACTGATTAGATAATGTTCTTACGTTTCTGTACAAAAGTTTCATCAAACATACTAAATGTACACGTATTTACGATTTCTATTTGAATAAAATGGCACATTCACTATTCAGTGTTCGATTATATACTAAGTATTTATTAGACATTTAGATGAGATGCTATCTAAGTCGACTTCCTCACTATATATACGTACTGTAATATTGGGGTGCGGTGAAGGTTTGAAGCAGTGCCTGCTATAATTACCTGTTTGGCAGATATCGCAGAGACTTCAATGTTACTTTTTAAGGTGCACTCGTTGTATTGGCTAAATATAATGTGTTATTACAGTTTACATGTGAAAATATGACTTATTGAATTCATTATACCCGAAATATCCAATACAAACAATAATAATATATTGATTGGTAATCTTTTATCCATTTTCACAGCAAGAAAGTTTTCTGACAAAACGTAATGATCTAATAGATTGAGTTACAGACCGGCTTAGAAATAGCGAAGAAATGGGTTTTTTTTTTAATAATTCTTAGAGTTATGCAATGGGATGCTACTCCAACCAACAAGATAAATGGTTATTGTGTTTTTTTTTAAATTTTGCTAATAAGTTAAATTATCATAAATACATATATAACAGTATGTAGTCTATGAAGTGCCTGGCAATAGCAGGCCAAATTCATCACTATCATGATTTACGTGACACATCACATATAATAGGCAGGCCTAAGATACTGTAACTATGATGCTATTGCGCTTTGGGTCTGAAGTAAACATGTTTTCATTGCGTAAGTGTGTACATGTACTTGCATCACTAATTTTATACATGCGGAGTCATACATGCAACTATTTCGCTAATTCCGAATAAAAATATATATCAGTTGCATATCTAAATCTAGTAGGCACAAGGTCAAATTTACATGAATGATGTCAGAACTTTTTTGTGTTGTTACACCTAATGTACACTTCGGTGAACCCTTGGTTATTCTTTGTTTGTAAACAAACGCACGTGGCACCAGGCCAATGGTCGGTAGGTACAGTCGCAAAAGATGTTTACAGCATTCATACCAACATAGCGATAAGACATATAGATAGCCGACATTTCGTGATATTAAGTGTATTAAACAATAATAAAAAAGATACCATAACATTTAATAATTTGAGGCATATCAATTAATGAGGCAAACCAGATCAACAGCAGAGTAATCCACATGTTTAGTATCATCTTCACAGTCTCACTATCTGTTATCTTTAGCTTACACACAGTCAGTGATAACGCTGCGACTGCGTGCATGTACTGTATATAAATAAACATATGTTTTATGCTAACGAACTCTGCCTGTAAGTGAGCATCAATGTTTAGAAGTAAATAGAGGTTAAATATAACATCTTTATGGTATATTAAGATGCCCACGTATCATTAATGAAAGCTAAGTCTGCTGCATCTAAATGTATATAGCAAACCACTGAGCTTGTGTAAACGAGATTGTCGATGTGCCAACACTCTAACTGTAGTTTAAATATAACGTCAGACTGTTGGTGTGAGTCATTTACTGACTGTAGAAGTTTGTATACATGTTTTTGTAGTTACTATATCACATTACCTCTATTTTCAGAATTTTGGAATGCCTGAATCCTCCCTTCAGCTGAGCGCTACTTCTAGCGTCAGTAGCTGTGTGTCTAACGGGATAGGCAGTAGTGCAGGGTCGTCTACACAAGGGGGTACAGCAGTTTACAGAAATATAACTGGAGAAAAGAAAACTAAAATGGCTACTTCGCAGCCACCTGCCGTTTCAAGCAGTACAGACTTAATGACACAGAAAGCTATTTTGGAACAGATTTTTCTAAAGCGAGCAGATGAAGGAGATTTCTGGTATGTCATTGTAGCCGAATGGCTGGAACAGTTAAAGCGGTATCTAGGCATGCCTAGTAACAGGAAGTACTACCATCAGAGGTCATATCCGGGGCCAATTATCACCAGACGAGATTATGCACATACTGTTGACGTAGTACACGAAGACGCCTGGCGCATGCTCATACAGTGGTACGGACTAGCAGACGGACACAAGCCAATTAAATTGGTTGTGTATGGCTATAACAGATCACCAGATATTGAACACAACATCAATGCATTTAAATTGATGTTGTCAAATTCGCCCCCCGAAGATTTTCACAATGAAAAATTCAGTAAAATGGAGAAAGTTGGTCATGTGGAATGGAAAGCACGCATGTTGTATGGAGTGGGAAAAGAGAAAAAGACAAGATTGTGGGGTAAGCCTGATACAGATGGAGAATGGAGAGCTCTGATATGTCGGGATAAAGCTATTGGTAAATGTCTGGAAGTTGACTCAGACTTCATACGTCCAATAATCGCCATGGAAATCTGTGGATGCGATGACATATGGGGACAGGCTCCGGAAGGGGTTGAACCAAGTCAGGACCCGGCTATAGGTCCACTTTACGAACATGATATATTTGATGACGTCACCAGCACGTGGGAAATCGACATCCATGACCAGATTGACCATATTGGCAAAAGTGTCATAGATGGATTACATATGAACTTTAGTGCCTTCGTACAGAGAGCCAAAGAGTTTATAGACCAAAGAGATGCACAGCTCCGTCAGCGAGAAAGAGACATATCCGTGTGTGAAAATTTCGCAGACGACACCAGAAGAAGGTTGGAAGAAAAAGAACGGACATTGGACATAGAATTGGCATCATGCCAAGTTCTTGCTAAAGATTATGAGACGAAAAAGGCAGAGCTAGCTTCTGAACATCAACAAAAACTACAAGAACTTGAAGATCTTGAACAAAGAAGGAAAATTGACAATGAAAAGGAAAGAGAAAAGTTTGAAGTCGAAAGGAAGCGATTTTCAGAGGAGTTAGAGGTGAGAAATTTGTATTTGAGTCATTTCGAATGATAATTGGTTCAAATACACAAGTCGTAAACAAATTTGTTTCAAAAGAAACAAAATATTTATGTATTAATGATAGGTACCTATCTAATACGACTATCACTGTGCATGACAGGTACAGGTACATATCTACAAAGTTTTCTGTGTAAAACTGTCAAGATCTAACATTTTATTTGCCATACCACCGTTTCTACAACGGACATCACAATGAAATATCATTTAAAGTCTGTTGCAGAGAATTTACTATAAATAATAATTTAAGATGCTGTTTTTTTATTTTGTTGGTTTTCAGAGAATGGCTGAATTAAATGGGATACAAGAAGGTCGGATAAAGTTAGACATCGGTGGTGTGCAATACACAACTTCACTGGCCACTCTGAAAAAGGACTCGGACTCAATGTTAGCCGCTATGTTTAGTGGACGACATCAACTACGAACCGAAGCTGATGGAAGTTATTTCATTGACAGAGACGGTGCACACTTCCGATACATTCTAAATTATCTCAGAGACGGTGGGATAAAAGACGGAACGTTACCTAGCAACGAAAACTTATGGCGGGAATTACTCACAGAGGCAGAATACTACCAGATCGGTGGCTTGGTCGATTACTTGTACACATTACTGTACAAACAAAGCGAACTCTTTTGTGTGGAGACCAAGGACGACCCAGAAGATGACGAGGATGATGGAAATGACACTTTCGTGTAAACTATGTAGAGACATGGTGGAATATCACTTGTGCCTCTACATAAAAACAAACGTAATATATTTACAGTGAATAACACATATGGCATGACAAGTTCATCTCAATACTAAATATTTTGGTAGATTTTATATGTAAATAATACGTGAACAATGATGTGTTATTTTGAATGTATTACCGTTATATATAAGATCTTTCGATATTTAATTGTCCCATTAACACTCTTCCGTCCTTATTCCTTACCGCTGCAGTGAATGTTTGTCCCCATAAGACTTTTCCTTCATTTTTATTCTTCTCTTGTTAAAGCGTTTCAATAGATATTGGTCCCTATCCTTCGTTATACACTGTAAGACGCTTCGATGTACATTTGTCTTTATTCCATACCCTGGTTAAATGCTTCGATGTACATTTGTCTTTATTCTATCCCTTTATTTTCTCTCACGCGGCAAGACTCTTCTATGCATGTTCATCCTTATTTTCTCTCACGCAATAAGACACTTCGATGCATGTTCGTTCTTATTTTCTCTCACGCGATAAGACACTTCGATGCATGTTAATCCTTATTTTATCTCACGCGGTAAGACACTTCGATGCATGTTAATCCTTATTTTATCTCACGCGGTACACTTCATGTTAATCCTTATTTTATCTCACGCGGTAAGACACTTCGATGCATGTTATCCTTATTTTATCTCACGCGGTAAGACACTTCGATGATGTTAATCCTTATTTTATCTCACGCGGTAAGACACTTCGATGCATGTTAATCCTTATTTTATCTCACGCGGTAAGACACTTCGATGCATGTTAATCCTTATTTTATCTCACGCGGTAAGACACTTCGATGCATGTTCATCCTTATTTTATCTCACGCGGTAAGACACTTCGATGCATGTTCATCCTTATTTTATGTTCGTTCTTATTTTCTCTCACGCGGTAATACACTTCGATGCATGTTCATTCTTATTTTATCTCACGCGGTAAGACACTTCGATGCATGTTCGTCCTAATATTCCTCTCTGTGGTAAAACACTTAAATACACGTTCGCCCTTATTCTTCCTGGTTTAAAACCATACGTTTCAATGCATGGTTGACCTTATTTCCCAGCGTAGATTTGTCCGTATACGCCTTTATAATCTCGACAGAGATTGTCCCAGTAGATGTTATTTATTACGTCTGTTGTTGTATTAGTTAAGTTTGTTGGATTGCTGGCCATTCGTTAACATGTAGTATGGTAATTCATTTAATAAAACATGAACATGACGTTATATTATGTATTTTTTTCGCAATTGGTTTCTCAACTTTGTCACTCACATTATCATATTTTTATCAAACAGTCCAGCATCTATTGTGCTATACATGTATCATTGGTCAATGATTTAGTTTTGCTCCTTTTGATTTAATATATGTTGATATGCCTTTGGTGTAAAAAGACAAGCTGTTATAGAAATAACATTTCCGACATGATTATATTTCAACGTCAGACAATGAAGATAATGTTGGAAAGATAACGTGTTTGCTAATCTATTCAATCATCCTATATCATTCATATTTTAGTGTTAGCGTTTTTGTTTTTTCATGTGTGTTACAATGTGTACCTGTGAGTCCAGCTGATTACTAAATAGGACTTCTGTGATAAGTAATGAGTAAAAATATGGCTCCCGATGAAAAACTAAAAGATAAACTTTTTTCCTTTTAAAAACACATTTATCTTTATTTATCATTATTCCATGACAAAAACTATGAGCAATGACATATTAGCCTTCGAATCATAGAATAATCATAGAATAATATAATGCAGCGATATACAAAAAAAGGCATAAAACAAAACAACGCAAAGATAATTCCTGCATCAATCTGCATTTTGACAGAAGTTTATGTGTACATCCTTTGATTTTGCTTTTAATGTCTCGATGACATCGAATATGCTATTTAACTAAATATGCGAATGTTATGTTTTTATTGTAACCTGCGTTACAGTCTTGAAGGATCATTTACAATATAATTCGTCTTTTGACTTTGAACCGGTTAAATTTGAAACTGATAATTCTGAAAATAATCCTGGATTTCAATACCTGTGAAAGAAAATTGATTTTAGGGATATCTCATTGATATTGATTAATCACATTGAGTGAAAATGTCATGTTTGAATATTACCATAAATAGCAAGTGCAGGATATATTTTTATTATTGCCCTAGGCAAGAAAATATTTGCTGCCAATATCGAAAGAAAATGTCACAATACTTTCGAGCTCATGATTTAACTCGGAATTAAGAACACGCAACTAACTCTCTGTTAAGAGATAAACCAGTTCTTGATTTGGGGAGATTATTTGGAATTGATCAGACATCCAACGCTAATTAGCATCCTTTTTGTCGCAATGACGTAATGACGCTGTAAACATACTATTCCGTTTATAGATATTACAATCTCCCCCTCCCCCTTCTCTATTTCCATCCACCTACCTATCTGTATATCTTACTGTGTCTGTTTTTACTACCTCCTTCTTCTATCTCTCTCTTTTCAAATTGTAAATACACATGCATGTAAATATATTGTCATCTTGTATGTGTATATTATTGTATTTGTTAAATTGTATTATGAGGGGGCTTAGAATAAGTTGGACAATTTGTGCCCGATCCCAATGTATATATTTGATACAAGTGAAATATGTTTAAATCAAATAAAAACAATTGAAGGGACATCAGATTTTACTTGAACTTAGATCAAGAGATTTTTATGCTTCTAGGAACTCTATGTGAACTGCGTTAGCAGTTTCGACTTACGTCAAGAAATGTTTGTCATATTTGTACCGCGGACGGACACATACCATTACGACCAATAAACGCACAATGCCACATGCTTCTTACATTAAACGGACAATATCTACAGCAAACATCACGACTCAACAACAACGAACCTATATACTGGGTATTTAAAGAGAGAATGTAACCGTGCACGTTTGAGGTCTAACGTCTTCTATTTGTAGGTGTAACAGGTTTTCTTTGCAAGAAATATGATCATTTACCTGAACATTATAACCAAGTATTGTTTCATGAAACAAGCGTGTTGTTGCACATTTGGTCTCAAACTTACAAGCTGTAACACATTTTGCGTCAACAATTGTATTACTGACATCTATCCATGATACATGTACATATTTTAAAGTCATTTATGCCATAACTTGACATTTTTTTTACATATTATTTGTTCTTCCGTAATCTATTGAAATTCTATTGAAAGCTGATGAATTAATCTGTGAAAATCTTTCGTATGCGCTGACAAACATGTATAATTTCTTATAACATTATTTACAACACAGACTGAAGTTTTGTACTGTAAAAGTTCTTGTTTTGTTTTATGTATGTTTAAATGAAAACATATCTACAGAAGTCACTTAACAATTACTAGTAACACTATAAAGGTATGAAATCGTAGACCAAACCTTGGTTTCTTAATCTGACCATGTGTTCTCATTTTACAGCACTTTAGACATAAGTAAATAATATCTTTTCTTCATGTTAAGCTTGTATTTGACTTTGTAAAATTAAAACCTATATATTGTAAAGCATTGATAAATTTTGATAATTTTGATAACATTTGGAGTTTAATAACACCAAAAGCTCTACTTGATTCGTGAGTTTGAACAAAGAAATTATATACCGTAATTTCCTGCGTAAAACCCGCACCGGGGTATAGACCGCGGGAACCAAAGCAGGCATTTTCTATGACTTGGTAAACTAAATTTCAGATAACCCTCACCGGCAGATTGCTAGCGGGTTAAACGTCGATATAATTTTTGAAAGTACGTTGCATATGTACATTGTAGTATGTACATGTACTTATAAATAATGCTACATATTATTACGTGATTCTATAATTTATGTTATAGACTTAAAGTGATTTCATTTCAAAGGTGGTATAGGTTCAAAAAAAGACCTGCAAATTTATCAATAGCACATTTTTGCTTTGGAAACAGGTTTTAAAGGTTTCTTTAACTATTTACTACGTGTTGAAATAACTCACAGCGTATAGCCCGCATATTTTTCAAATTTTGTAATAGTTACCACAGATAGTCTTCATCGGCAGATAGCCCGAACAAGGCATCCTCTGATGTAAAAAATCATATAAATTACGGTACAGGCGTTATGTGTGTGGTCACGGGATTTAACAGGTGCTAAGCGCTTAAAGATTTTTTTCGTCAAATTCCCTTTTCCACGTACTTGTTTTATTCCAATTGAACACTATAATCAAAAAAAAAATTTAAAAAAATAAATAAACAAAAAAATGTGAAAGGAAAATTTCATGATCCATAAAACATTTTCCCTTAACAGAGAAAAATACAAATGCCCGTGCTCGCTGTCACTCATTGGAATTAAAGCCACATGTCAAACATTTCAAAATGCATCACATATTCGTCTAAAACGGAATCCGTGGTTTTTTCTGAGAGATGCTTCAAAATTACAGCAGTTTATGTATGGAACATCTATTTATTTCCCTTGAAGTGGCGTTACAAGAATTGATTTGAACGACAGAAAGCAAGCAAAAACTGTATTCAGTTCTTATATATTCAAATTGGAGAATGCAACAGAGATCATAGGCAATGAAAAATTGGAAAATACGGTATTTAGAATACTATTGTGGTTGTAAAATATTGTTTTCTAAAACACATGATAAGACGAACGTTTTTTTTCAAAATTTCTTTTTAGGAGTAGATATTTAATAGTCAATATTCTGAAAGCTAACAAAGCAAACGAAATCATATAATCGATTTCATTTACTCTGTTAACTATGGAGTCTGTGTTAGTAGTGCAGTGTGTATTACAAATAGTTTATTACGGAGACGTTCAGACATGAATATTAAGCATTCCCCACTTTATACAATACGCATGCGTCAAGTCATATTTCATTGGCAATCTGGCCATAGGGAAAGGGTGAAAGACAATAAGTACAATATTTATTATCGAGCATGCGTGTTGAGTCCGTGTATACTGAATAAGTTCCCATTGGTGTGGTGTATTGCGTTCTTTCTCTCGAATATCATCAAAATTGTACCTTGATATTCCGGTTAGACATTTTGTTTAACGGCGCTCCGACAATTCGTACTTAGTGGCAACGGCTTGTAGATTTTTGCGGTACGTATATCAAAATGCATCTTTTAGTGTGCCTAATTATTTGTACACAAATATCATCTTCACTCTTGATAACTCCAACGTGCGTTCAAATGCAATATTCTTGTGCAAGTGACAACAACCTTTACTGCACATGCGACAAAATGTGTCCTTACTACGACAACTGTTGTTTTGATGCAGAAGATCGAATAGGCCATTGGGCAGGGAGAAGAATAGACAATGAAGAATATGTGTCACTTTTACAAAGTTCATCTTGTGAAAGAATCGAATTTAATGTACCCACACCAAAGCGAGCTTTCATGATTTCGTCTTGTCCGGAGTCCTGGACGGGAAGCACTGACGTCATACGCAAGTGCCAACAACAAAAGTCAGACGCCCTCCTGGATCTTTTGCCTGTTTCTGATATTAGAATAGATGCTATATTTAAAAATAGATATTGTGCAATGTGTCATGGTCGGACGAACTATAAACCTTTGCTTTTGGAAATTTCATGTTATCCCGACTACACATATGAACTGTCTACATCTCTTACGATCACTGAAGTCCTAATGCTCAAGGTCCAGAACGAACATTGTAGATATAGGTTCAAGTTACCCGATTATGTCAATGTAACGCTACGGTTCTGTTACGATTTGTTTAACTATAGGATCAAGACGGTTTTTGATGTCATAAACAAGTCATCCTGTGAAAATCGTGTTTTTTCCCCGTTGGTATTCATAAGTACAGAGCCTATTTCGTTGTACCACAATGTGCCATGCTTTCTTGATGTGTACGGCCTCAACATTACGACGCTACTGCCATATTTGGTATGTTTCTTCGTGGGAGATGGATACAGTTCTATGACTGGACATACATTATCTAGCCTTATAGATTTTACATCCTTATTCAACTACCAACAAGACGAAACTAGATGCAAGCAAGATGAAATCATGGTGTCTTACAAGGTAATGTGAAGCTTTTTCTTAATACGGTATTTCTAAAATTTGTATAGTATAAGTAATGTTAAAAATGTGTTAATGAAAATTTCTTCATCATAAGTGTAAACAAAGGAGAACTCTATCTTATATTTCATCTCTTATAAGATAAATAACATATTAATCATTGAAAGAAAACATATCGAAAAAAATATCATGCATAAACACATGTACGTGCAAATGTGTATTGTTATTGTGGATTAAGTAGGCTTTGTTTCTTTGCTATTCCTAAATTTATACAATTTTACAAAAAATAAACTGTTATGGTAGATATGAAATGCCAATGTCATATGCAAATGATTGATTGGTTTAACTTAACGTCCTATTAACAACTAACTCATTTAAGGATGGCCTTTCATATATGCAATCTGTTGCATGAGTAAAAGGCTGTAATATACCCTAAATTCTCGATAATAAGGCCGAACCAAAATGGGCGGCTTGAAAGTGAGCCTTGGATATTTTTACACTCAACAGTATCTTGAAAAAAATGCCTTTTTTGAAAACAGGTCAGACTTGAATACAAGCCTTGGATTCCTTGCAGGAAAATTATGTTGTTAATATGCCGACTGTGTAATCAGCATAACATTGACATACCGTTCTGTAGTTCTGTTGTTATTTTATTATTTACATACGTAAATAATTCTGATTACAAACAAAATCACAATGATATGGATATAACTAACCTGAGAAACAATGGGAAGTGCTTCTAAAATCACATTTGCAAGTTTTGAAGCACATATTTTTGTTTAACTTATATCATATGTACGTATCTGTTTATCAGCCTGTGCCTATTGGACCAATATCATTACGGAAATCTCCTATTAACAGAAAAAAAAAAGAAACGAAGAAAAGAAATATGCTTCATAACAAATAAAAATTAGCACAAAATCACTGAAACAAACCTTTATGAATATTTTCTCATGCAAAATAATTATATGAAAACTTATGTTTCACAGGTGGGTTGTCAGAGACTTCACTGTCCTGCTGGATCAGAACCATCCGGAGAGAAATGTATGGCTTTAGGACTTGAAACACAATACGTTGTTTTGGATCTTCTCTTTTATTTAAGAGATATAGAGACAAAAATCATGGCTAGAAGCAACGTAGCTGATCTATTACATTTGTTGATTCGTTCGATAAATCAAGTCTATCGAGTCAGTATAGATAATGTATATATTCGAAATGGGATAAATCTTATTGAAGGAATACAGAAAAGGACCGGAGATTCTTGTTTTATTGTCAAGGCGAATGTTCCGATACAAGTGGGCGACAGAATGGTTATTAAAGACATAGCGCTGTTCAGAACGTTAGTAAATAACACTATCAGGAACTTCACCGAGGGTTTATCGGAATATGTCTCTTTGGCACCTATAGATGACGTAGAAAACATGCCTTGCGACTGTAACATGACATTGGCGAAGCCTCTTTATGTGGTGGAAGCTTTAACAACTGACATGGGATTACCATGTCCTGCAGTGAGGATCAGATACGATAGCAATGAATCTGTAAGTGACAACTCGGTTAGAAATCAATCAAGTACAACTTCTGGCAACTTCTCATACTTTAATTTTGGCGAAATAATCATAGCACCTTTTGACATCATTAACGTTGACGGTGACAGTTTTGTATGCGTAGATACACTCTTATCTAAAATTCACCCCACTGATAACAAAATAAACAAATACAATACTTTTCACAGATACCGAAGTATTATTAACACGGGTTGTTCATCTGTTTCAATTACTTGCCTTGTCTACTGTTTGGTTCAGTATTGTGCCATTCCATTGCTGCGAGATGGGAAATCGGATTTGTTCATTGTTTTTATAGTATTTCTACTGCTTTCTCAAACTTGTTTTTTGATGTTGGTTAATGTTGACATTACAGCCGACGTGTGTGAATGGCTCGGTATCTACCATCACTTTACATGGCTTGGCAGTTTTGTCTTCATGTTCCTATATCTTTATCGCTTGAATTATGATATCAGGAGTTTACAGACCTACAGCAAGAGAGACAGGTCTTTTTCGACTCTAAAATACATTTTGATTGGGATTTTTATTCCAGTTTCAATAGTTATTTGTACAAAAATCGTAAATCTGATTGCATCGCCAATGAAACAGTGGTATGGTGGGAAACTTTGCTTTCTTTCAGAAGTGCATGCTTCATTTATTGCATTTGTCATCCCGGTTTTCTTAATACTGTGTGGAAATGTCATATTGTTTATCTGTATTCTTCGATACATATCATCTACTTCCGTTTCGAATAATTCAAATAAACCAAAGGTCATTCTCTTCATGAAGATTTCAACGATAATGGGTCTGAGTTGGATCATTGGGCTCGTGGCTGTCTTGTTAGGCTCTGCAGATCTCTCGTTCGCATTTGAAGTTCTATCAAACTTGCAGGGTATGTTCGTTACTTTCAGTTTTACATGTACATCGAGCGTCAGGAAACATTACACGGAATGTTTTAACGCAAAATCGAATAGAACAACAAATGAGTGTATAGATTTGGAAAGAAGATGCAACAATTCCTGAAGTAAAGTTATTTACTATTATTTATAAGAGATATTTTATTATCTAAAATTCAATATGAGTACGAAGTACTAATCCATATCGATACATTCGTATATGGTTAACTCTTTTCTGCAAAACAGAATAATACGTTTCGTCTGTGATGAATATTCACAACAGTGATTTTTGATATTAACTGTTTTATCATTTGAAAAACGTACTTATTACAAATATAATATCCTTTTTTTCATAAATAAAAAAATGAATAAAAAATCATTTTGAATTAAAGTAAAAGTCTGTTATTACGGAAGTGTTTCCTGTATACCACTTGTAGCGGTTGACATTACATAGGTCAACGTTGACATTACATAGGTCAACCTCGATCCCATTTTCTTGTCGGTACTTTGATTGTTGGTTTTAATTGTTTTATTTAATTAATATGATTGTATATGGAAGGACTGTATCAAAATAGTTGCAGGCATAGAATAACAAAAAATTGCAATGATGTAAGTTTTTTTTATTTTATTAGAAGCATTGTCAATTCTTGTTGACACACCGGAAGGTTTTCTATCACTTGAGCACTTTACGGCCGAGCGCGCCACATACGAACACTATGTTGGTCAAACACTCAAAAACAATACATTCTACGAAATTACACTCAAATTTTTTCTACCGATATACAATTGCATGGCAATATGGTCTATGTTACAATCAGTTGACATGTCTTGTACCTCCGGGATCCCCGACTCCTTGGAAACATAGCCCATTTACCGTAGCTAAGATACCTGACAGATTCAGTCAAAGGGCCGATTCTCACGATTATGGGACAGTGTAGATTTATGGGACATATAATAGGATAATATGTACTGTTCTTATCTAGGTATTTTTGTCCGATATTATCTTATATCGGTATGAACTGAATATATTATGATATATATTTTATGTTTATCTTGAACATGTATGATGCAATCTGTTCAGCTCATCATGCATTCAAGTAAACAAAAACGAAATAATTATTATTATAAGACATTTTCATTTCATGGTTGACCAACGTCGTCAGAAGTTGTACAAATTGTTATTTATTGTCACTTCTTTGACACTTTACAGACGGTGGTATTATTAGAGGTTATAAGATATTTGGCATCGCCAATATATCAAGGATTAGTACTATGGTATGGTATGCATTTGTAACCCTTGTCAATATTAGCTTTTAGATACCGGTCGGTTAGAGATAACTTCTCTTTAGATCGATAGGTCCAGTCTCAGACTAGTAATCCAGAGGTCCTGAGTTCGAATCCTGGCAGTGGCATTGATTGAATTAATAAATAAACCTTCACCGGGTTACATTATCGCCCATGTAGGAACTCGGGAATGAAAATCAACGATAAAATAGATAAATTTAAAATTACATCTCTGCTTGATTAATGTAATATTCGCTTTAATTTCACATGTAACATGATTTCATTCTATCTTTCAAACATTTTGTATCTTTGTTGTGATATTTGTTTTATTGTAGTGACAACATAGTATATTTATATATATTTTTGTATAATTATAAACTTCAACTAAATCAATTGATCTGATAAGAAGTATAAACTTTGAGAAACTTCTTGTGGGTAATGAAAAAAATTGAATATTTGAATTCTAGTAATCTATCTTTTCATACACTTTTCTTACTTAACTTGCTTTATTTTGTGGTTTAATAATTGTATTTAAGGAATAAATTTTGAGTTTGTTGAGGTGACGAGGGTATAATGGTAATGGAGCACGCGTAAATTATGTAACCCCGGCGAAGGATAAACAATTATTATTATTACAAGACATTGCCATTTCATGGTTGACCAACGTCGTCAGAAGTTGTACAAATTGTCACTAATTTTCATAACTTTGACACAGACGGTGGTTTTATTAGAAGTTAGAAGATAACATGATTAACATTGCTAACTAATCAAGGATTTTCATTGATATTACTAGGCATTGAACCACTAGGTGGAAAACCGGAAAGTGACTGATAAAATGTGTAACTTAACATGTTTGACTCTAGTTCTAGAATGTTGTCTTGTTATTGTGAATATAGTTTAATAAAAATATGTAAATAAATGTATAATCTGATATACTATAAATGGTGTTGCATTGATAATGGCCATGTTAATTTATTTTGATTTCTTAGTAGAAAATAATTTTTGAACCAATTGTCGATAGTTTGAATATGACATGTATATATAAGAAAACTGAATGTATTTGAAGTTGTTGTCCAGGAGATAGAGTTTGTGTCGAGATATATATGTACAGTATATTACTAATGTTAAGTGCAACTTATTTTATGCGGGGTGTATTTAGTAGATACTTTCCAGAAGAAATAAGAACACAATCTTAATTTTACAAGGGTTTTTTTTTTTTTTTTTTTTTTTTTTACATAATTAATTATTATCCAATTGGCACAAACTATGATATAAAAAAAAAGAAAATAAAAGATCTCAAACATCCAAATTCTCTGATGATTTACAGGAAAAGTAAAATCCCTGTCACTTATGTTTTACGGATAAAGCCGTAATGATAGAAAAAAAATAAAAAAATAAACCTCTCCTTGATGTAATATATTCCTTTTGGTTTTGATAAAATTCAATTCAAGTGTTCAAACATTTTTGTATCTTTGTTGTGATAAGTTTTGTACTGTTGTGAGTATATTGTGTTATACATTTTGTATATTATTGTTTATCATTTTAAACTTCAAAGAAATTAATTATCCGTTAAAAGGTATATACTTTGAAAAAAATATGTTGCAAATAATTGAATATCTGAATACCAATATTAATCTACCTATCCATCAATATGTTTATTCTTATAATATAGGTAACATAGGTTACCAAATTCCGCAATAGTTTTTCTTTCGCCTCTTTAGTTAACCCATGGAAATATATTCTGTACACATTGTAAGATTCATTGATATGGATATATAGACACAATATTTCATAGGAAATTGTGGAATGTAAAATATAGCTTAAGCATTGTATTGATTATTAAATTTTATATTGAATTATCCTTTGGTTGTGCCTTGCGTTTTTGCCATGTTGATCATAATAGAATTATATAATATGAGTCCAATGAAAGACATGGCGACTAACACTGACTTATTTACTCCCAATATAAGCAGTCATTGACGAAACTGTCCATTATTTACTACAAAACCGTTTATATAACTTTTGCAGATTTCATAATAGTTATATTACTATTATATATAGTGTATAAGATCATCTACGCCAGCTGTTGGGCTATTCTTATGTCCTTTCGTCCGTGATTCGTGGCCCGTCCGTCTGAACGTTTGTCAATAATTTAAGAGTTTATCTTGGACTTTAAAAAAAAGAAGTTTTTTGTATTTGAGGCATTAAGTACAACCCTGATTCAATTGTAATGGAGGTTTTCAGATTTTGAAGCTTTATTTGCCGTGATAACCATCTGAAATATGCATTCATTAAGCAAATTTGAAAATTTTGTAATGTATTGGCGATTTATTTGATAGTCTTTGTCTCAGAACCATAAGAGGTCATCACGAACAAGTTTTATGTACATGTATACAGTTGTACTAAGAATTTTATTTCTCTCATACCTACATGTATACATGTAATACTGGCTGGTCTAAGGCAATACACTCATGCCGCCTGAATCTGTATTGCATGGCTAAAAATGCAATAAAGCCTCGTGACGTCACAGCGTCAACAAAATCACTACTTTCACGGTACAATTTTTAACATTTTTTCCAGAAACTATATCTTATTTACTTTAAAAGAAACAAACAATAGAATTTGGGTTGAAAATATCACGCAATTATCATTAATGGAGAAAATATTTGCATTCATGTTTTTTTTTAATTCATTTCAAAATGGCGGAAAGTCGTAGTAGTAAAATTACGTCGAAGTATGAGAGAAAAATACTATTCCATTAAAGAGGATATGAAGGATAGGGATATTCTACCCTCGGGATCACAAAATGTTGTAACGCCCGAGGCTTATTCTGTGACCTTCGGGTAGAATATCCCTATCCTTCATATCCACAATGACAGAGTCTTATAGTGTTTAAGGGGAATATCTAGATATGTTCCCAAATTTTACATGTACCATCAACAGCTGTACATGGGATTCAGTTTGTCCTGTTTTATTATTGCGTAAATGCATACATCATCATCATTTCATTGACGTTTTATGTAATATATATATATATATGATACCGTAGCTTTGGCGACTTTTGAAGAAGGTTCGGCGAACTACATGAAATGGTATATATCATTGACTACTTGTCATTAATGTACTATATAAAAGCAATCGCCAAAACGCCTTCAAATATTGCCGAAGATACAGTATTATATCAATTCCATAAAGTGTCAATGAGGTCATGTCTTACTTCATAGTCGTAAAGGAATTTCCGTGCATTGATCTTATTAAAAGTCCCAATATCCAAAACCATATAAAGCTATTGTCTAAACATCCCTCATTTTACTGTCCAATCTCCAATCAATGTTCAATCTGATTAAAATACAGATTCTTATTATCACTACGTTTCCTCTATTTAACGATGTGGTTAAAAAGATCTTATTTTAATCAGATTGAATCTATGGTGTAAACACCAACAAAACAATGATATTGAAGTCGTCTACTCGTCCACACGGTGTATTAGGAAACGTCAACTTCATTTATCTGATTTTGGCGTTAGTAACAAAGAATGGGATTTGTTACATGGGCAACCAAATGAAATAGGCATCACCCAGCCATGACAGCTGATATTGAAAGAGCACATAGATTGGTGGTAAACTAGCCGTTCCATCTCCCTTATCGGCTTGGTTGTTTGGTCTAACGCCCTATTAAGGATGTACTCCTGTGAGAAGTCAAAGTTTTCTTTCATTTTTTTTCTCATATAGATTTTTGGAAGCAGTAGTCCATACCTTAAAAGAAATGGAAGAAAAAACAGATGTCCGTGTGCTCGTTTTTGAGCTATTGTCACTCAAAAATAACTAGTTGACAAAATATCGGGTTTTGTATGAATTTTGTCGTTTTGACCATATACACAAGTGATGAAAGCCATAATTTCCAAATGAGGTGTTTAATATGTATGGGTGTTTGTAGAATTTAATTCCCAGTGGTCTTCTTTAAAAATATACCAGTTTTGATTAATAAGACTAATATTTTTTCTCAGAATAGCAACATATGCTACCCATACCCCTTAATTTTGAGATACAAAATGCACCATTTTCAAACATTTTGGCAAATTTAACACTTTATAGAAAAAGTTATGGCATTAAACTTTTGTTAATATTTTGCAAATCAATAGGGAAAGGGTTGTTCTTTCAAAAGCACGCAGAAAAATGGGGGGGGGGGGGGGGGGGGTCCGTGTGCTTACTTTTTTGCCCCATTTGAATATTTGTTATTTTTCAATATTTTAGAGTAAGAAATAAAAGTGCTGAAATTACCATTAAATGTAAATATAAAGTGCCAAAAGTGTATCATTTCACACATTAATGCTCAATATTTTTATTAGCACAAACCTAGTAAAGATTTACAGCAAAAATTAGCTCGATGCAGCGAAAAATGCATGTGCAGTGATGATTTAAAGTAAAAACAATTTCAGTAAAAAATGGTAAATGTGTGGCTCTACTCAAAGCGAAACAAAGACACAATTTCGAAATGGCCGCCACATGGGATATTTTTTAAAATCCCCTTATGAAAAAATCTACTAAAAATAGAAATGTAATTTTTTGACAAAATTTGCAACTGGTAACTTGCTATAGTAATTGATAAATTGTATTGAAAATCTCATAACTTCTTTGATCTTTGCCGAAACGAGAGCCAGGTCATGTAAGGGCGTATCAGGTCTAGGGGAAAGTCGAATTACCATGAGAAAAATCACCAACCAGCGGCAACAATCCCAAATGGGTTTCAAACTCGCGACCGAGAGGTATAATGTTTTATAGGGCTCATGGTAATATGTACATCATCCTCGATACTCCAGGGGTTCCGATCACTTACGATCTCTACACCCCTGGACTATCTCATCGTAAAACTGGAGGCAACAGAACAGAACAGGTAATTTAGTCCTTTGATGTACATCAAAAGAACCGTATAACGGTACACTGTGGTTGACTATGTGGCTTTGAAGTTGGGCGTCGCTCTCTCTGTAGTCTTCAAAGGAAATCTTTGCTGGTCTGTGATTGGTCAAATATTTTCAGCTGAGCTGCCTTCAATTTCACTATGAGATAGTCCAGGGGTGTAGAGATCGTAAGTGATCGGAACCCCTGGAGTATCGAGGATGTATGTACATGTATGGACATCTTAAATACTTGGCCACCAAGGGAGAAATTACTCACTTCTGAATTCAGACGACTGGCGTCAGACTATTGAACATTCATAAAAATGATTAGACATGTGTATAATCTTACATTTTTGACAACACGTTGGAATTTAGAACCGGTCATGATGTTTACTGTAGATAATGTCCGTTTAATGTGAGACGCATATTGCGTGGAGTGTTAAATGGTCGTATTAATGGTATACATGTATCAGATGTCCATCTTCTTGACGTCAATCGAGACTGCTTACACGGTTCATATATTATAGAGTTCTCAGAAGAATTAAACGTATTAAGGAGTATTTTGATGTGGAAAGTATCGTACATGTATTATGAAGTGTCAATATAAGATCATACTAAATTAAAATGTAGTTTTTGCAGTGGAGCACCAGAAACATTATGCCGCCCATTCTCTTCATTTGATATCATTATGATATTGTCATAGAAAGGAAATCTGACTTTTTCTATTTCCGGCTTTCCTCCTCCAACAAAAATTTACGTCCTTATTATAATTAAATGACCTTGGCTGCGTTAAATTAATAAAAAAAAAACACCTATACATGTAGATAAGACTAAGCAATATATCATTAAAATTGGTCTGAAAGAATCTACTGGCCTATAATATTGATCACCTAATACGTTAGTTTATGTAGTGATATCAGCAGCTGTACAACATGGAATCCGTATGCATTGCCTATTTGTATCAGATCAGCAACACATGATTTAGATATTTTAAAAATCTTATTTCAGATTGGAATGATGCAAACTGTAGATGATCTATGTGATCTTTGATACTGTGCAATTACCTGGTAGGACTATCTGTGCCAATATTTTACCTCAATATCACCTTGTCAACTTTTTATAGATAATTTGACAAGTACATATGTAGGTATGTCCAGAAACAGATACCATATGTTTCTGGTATATCTAAAGTCTGAAGTGGAATATTATAAATAAATTGCTGTGATATTGTTTTTGTGAAATATAGGTTTAAACTATTTTTTTTTTACTTGTTATATATATAATCGGTTTTAAAAGCCTTAAAGTTACTAAATCATTTGATTTACATAGATTTCTTAGTGTTTTTGACTTCCTACAAACGTTCTTATACCTGAAATTAGAAAGTTTTCAAAATTATAACGTTTTATTTGAAATATTGGCTTTATCAACGTTAAAATATCGCCAAACACAACAAGAAACTGTATCTGTCGGCATTGGTTGTCTTTGAGTGCGAAGTCGGGGTCGCTGAAAATCTCATCCGGCTATACATATACATAGATGTAATAACACCACTAAGAGGCCACTTATATTTGGGAGATTAATTCTTTAATTCAACACACAACCATATATACCTTAAGTAGAATCCTTTGACAGTGGCGTCGCTAAAAGGAAATTTATGAATACGCAAATTGCCTGCGAACGCCGAAGGTGCGATATTTTGGTGTTTGGGGGTCCGAGAGTCTCCAACTAGAAAAAAAACAGTTACGATTTAGAATGGCTGGGATGAGTTCTACGATGTATTTTAATGATTTTAAGCGTTCTTAACATGATACTTTTACCTACATTTTGAACTGATAAGTGTGAATGACGTCATATCATTATATAACTCTGCTCGATCTGAACATACCGGCTTCACGCTATCGGCACATCATTGTGTAACACAAAATAATAATGGATTAATTGTCTTGCTAAGTCATATAAAAAAATGAATTTTTAAGAGATATTTTTAAATAGTACGTTTTTAGTCTAGTCCATGTGTAATGAATTTTTACTGTTAAACGTTTCAACATTATATGCATACATGAACGTTTAATTAAGGAAATGCGCCGCGCAGCGAAAAATTGTCTAAAATAAAGTACAAAAATGTGCAGGAGGACCATTTTTTCTTTCAAATGTGCAATTTTAGAACATCTCATACGGCGAAAATGAAAGGGGGGGGGGGGGGGGGCAAAAAGACATGTTTGCCCCCGTCCTGAGGAACGGGGAGGCAATTGCCGCCCCCCCAACCCCTTCCACCCCGACCCCCACCCCAGCTACCTACGCCCCTGTATATCTACATTGCCAATTAAAACAGCATACGTTCTATGAAGCTTTAGAGTAAAGGTATTTTCACACGTTAATTATGTATATACAATGTGCATTGTGTTATACATGAATACAGGTGTACATGTACATTATTTTAAGCAAACATATACATAAGTCTACAATGTAAGGTATATTTTTGCTTTGAATACATAAAAATACACATAAAATTTAGATATACATATATAGTTAAGCTGATTT
The DNA here is from genome assembly GCF_041381155.1 of Argopecten irradians. Classification (NCBI taxonomy): domain Eukaryota; kingdom Metazoa; phylum Mollusca; class Bivalvia; order Pectinida; family Pectinidae; genus Argopecten; species Argopecten irradians. The sequence goes on from NC_091144.1 coordinate 13,531,115, forward strand.
TTTAAGTAAATCATATGGAAAAAGGTTATATAACTAGTGACATAGGAGAATGTCCATGAGACGGATAGAGACTATAACTAGGTATGTATAGGGAATGTCAAATATTGATATAATGATAAAAGAAATACACGTACTTACTTAGTCCGCTAAACATACCTATATTATTACCCCCCCCCCCCCATTTTTTCCTTATTATAAACTCTATATATGAGGCCAAAAAAAAAAAAAGAAGAAAAAAAAACCTCATAATATTGGCAGGTTGAGTGGACTTGTACCTAATATCATGACAAATGCTAATAAAATAATGGTAGAAGCAAGTATAAAACCATATGATATAATGAAAACTCTTCTTTATGGCTGCAAAAACCTGTACGGTATAGGATTATTTACACTTAGAAACTCTTCACAAAACTTCTGTATACCGTTCAACGTTTATTAGATTTAACACAGTAATCAGGAACCTGTAGAAGATAAATTTGTGTTTTCAGTCGATATCAGATATGTCCATTAGACAGATGAGATTTCCTTCGATCGGATGTTTTGAATGTTCACGCATCGCGCATGCACATAGGGATTGTTTACACTCGCCGAAAGATAATAATATGAAATAGTGACTAGTTCGTTTCTATTTATTTTCAGTTTTTCCTTTTTGAACAAAATGGTTATACAGACTTTTAAATTTTGTTATTAACACAAAGTACACAACTTTTACAACTATTTTCAGTTCTATAATTCTTTTTATCTTTTATTACATGATTTTTAACGATTTAGTGCCTTTTAAAGGCTTGTGTTGTAATATGTTGTTTACACAAGAAATGTACATGTACATGAAGTGGAGCGGCTAAGGTCAATTTTTCGGCAAAAGTTTGAAGAAAGCATGAAACTTTGCATACGGCTTCTTTAGAACATAAGGTATCAGAAAAAATATTGACCTAAAAAAATCACCACCCCCTGGCGGCCATCTTGAATTTTTAGATTGGCGTTCATTATTGAAATTCCTTTAAGAAACGAAATATTTTGTATCAACCTCTAACACAATATAAATACTGTATTTGCAGGTGATTTATTTGCTTTAATTCGAGAACGATTATAATTAGTATTTATATACACGATATATGAACATGGAAGTTAATTGTGGCGGCCAATCTTGAAAATACAAAATTGCGAGTCTTTCCACATGAAAGTTTACCACTGTCCCCAAAGAATGATCCCCAATATCAATAATCCGAAATATCAAATATGGGTGTAATATATACAAATAGTGAAGTCAAAAAATGATAATTTCCAGTTTATGCCAGGAAATGGGCTTTATTAGACTGTGTAGAAATTAAACCACGTCCGTGCCCCTCGCAAACCGAATAACCTGATAAACCGCCGAATATCGAGAGTCAAAATTTTCTGACCACCCGATAATGCATATAAGCCACGGACTATTATGACGTTACACGTTTTAGAGCTAGAAAATATGATTTTTTGTTCGATCACTTACAGAGTGAAACAACTTTAATATAAACGGCCATCTTGGATTTCAAAATGGCGGTCATTTTGAAATAAAAATAAGAATCAAATTATTTATGTATCAAACATTACAAAAGTATAAATAGTCTCATAGATTTGCAGGTGTTTATTTGCTTAAAGTCAGCTTGGCCAATTAGATGTACATGTATTATATACAGATATAGCTCGCAAATTTGGCGGCCATCTTGAAATTCAAAATGGCGGTCCTTCTACATGAAGTTTAACACTACCAGAATTTTTCGAGGTAACAATAATATGGATGTAGACGCTTAAAGTTTGGGTCTAGCTGGTATAGAACCATCCTCGATACCCCAGCGGTTCCGATCACTTACGATCTCTACACCCCTGGACTATCTCATAGTGAAATTGAAGGCAGCTCAGCTAAAAATGTTTGACCAATCACTGGCTAGCAATCATTTCCTTTCCAGAGAGAGCGCGCGAACGCCTAACATCAAAGCCACACAGTCAACCACAGTGTACCGTTATACGGCTCTTTTGATGTACATCAAAGGACTAAATTACCTGTTCTATTCTGTTGCCTCCAGTTTCACTATGAGATAGTCCAGGGGTGTAGAGATCGTAAGTGATCGAAACCCCTGGAAATATCGAGGATGGTTGTTATGTAATGACACTAAATACATGTAGTTATGAGATAAGGGAGATAACTCCTATAGCTTTTTTTATCAATACATCCTATGAAGGTCATATTATTGATTTAGGTTATAGAACTTTCTAGAATATAATCATGTATAAACAAATATGTTTGTAAACATGTTGAGTTTAAGTAGAGATCTAGAATGTTACTAATAATTTCCAGGAGGCCAATAGTATATGTGAGTCATACTTGTTTCACTGTTTTTAGTGTTCAGATTATTCTGTCTGAAAGTTAGGACTTAAGGTTCTCCAAAAATTCTTGTGAATAGGGCTGACTACAATTATATTTAGCGAGGGCTATAAAACTATCCCCAGCATGTCAAGCGCAAGTGCTAATCTATAACTGTTAAAACATTGAGACCCTGTAATAAGGGGACATATCAAGAGTTACTCGTAGCAATTACGCCATAGTAAGATAATCCATTGGCGGCAAGAGAAGCTATTAGTGGACTTTTTATCTGATGGATTAATACAACACTATTGTGGTTGAATTATTCATATTGTGCACTTTGTGGAACTTTACAAATCATCGCGTGGACATTCAGTTTCCTTGTGGATTGTTGATTATTGTTAATTTGAAACCTGGAAGGACCAAGGATTATACCAGGACATTCGCATACAGATAAGTAACACTTTAAATCATCGTACTACTCTTGTACCACCACCAATTACTTTAGACATTGTAAACCATCTCTGTATAATATTGTATATATAATTAAATTGTGTTTTGAATTTAGCTGCTGGTTTCTCCTTTCTGTTATTCGTTAATGTAACAGAATTGGGGGCTCGTGTCCGAGATCGATATTCAATTTGTGAAATCTAACTTTGAAAAATTAATTAAGAAATTTTCAAAATTTGTGTACAAACTTTGAGTTTACATTTGAAACCAACAGCTAGATAAATATGACTACTATGCAGGTAGAACAGTTTGTTAAAGCGCCATCCCTGGAAGTTCTTTTGCAAGTTAGTAAGAAGGATTTACTGTTATTGGGTAAACATTTAGGCCTTACTATCAAAACTAATTTGAGGAAAGCTGAAATTAGGAATGTAATTATAAGATATTTTGTTGACAATGGCAAATTTGACTCTAGTGCATTAGATAGTATAGAGGAAACAGTCACTTCAGAAATCCAAATTAGACAAATGGAACTTGAACATGAAATGAAAATGAAACAAATAGAGAAAGAAATGAGAGAAAGAGAAATAGAAAAGGAGTTAAGAGAAAAAGAAATAGACAAAGAAAGAGAGTTAAGAGAAAAAGAGAAATTGAGAAAGAATTAAAAGAAAAAGAGAGAGATCAGATGTTAGAGCTAGAGAAGCAAAAAATTCAAGCTGAAACAGAACTTAGAATTAAAGAATTAGAACTAGCTTCTCAAGACAGTTCAAGTAATCCAACTTTTAGGGGTTTACAAGGAAACAGAGGTTTTGATGTCAGTAGAAACATTAGGTTAGTTCCTCCTTTTCAAGAGAAAGAAGTTGACAAGTATTTTCTGCATTTTGAGAAAATAGCTGACAGTATGAAATGGCCTGAAGATAAGCTTACAATGCTTCTTCAGAGTGTCTTGATTGGTAAAGCTAGAGACATTTATTCTTCTTTATCTGTAGATGAGATTTCAAATTACCAAGTAGTCAAGAAAGCTATTTTGAAAGCTTATGAGTTAGTTCCTGAGGCTTACCGCCAGAAATTTCGAAACTCGAGAAAGAGAGATGAACAAACTCATGTAGAATTTGCCAGAGAAAGAGAACAATTGTTTAATAGGTTGTGTGATTCTAAAGAAATTGATGAGGATTTCGGTAAATTGAGGCAATTATTGTTGATAGAGGAGTTTAAACGTTGTGTCCACACAAACATAAAATCTCATTTAGATGAGAGAAAAGTTGAAACACTTAGTGAAGCAGCTACAATGGCTGATGATTACGCTCTCACCCACAAAGGCTCATTTGTTAAAAACAGTTCTCAAGACAAAAACAGTACCACAGGTACTAGTAAATTTGGTCAGCCTAGGAACCCAACCTTTAGTGGCCCTTCCAATGACAAACCTAAATTAGGTGATAAAACTAAGTCTGCTTCTAAAACAGATGATAGGATAGGTGTGGGGTCTCCTTCTGGTCCTGTTTGTAATTACTGCAAGAAAGTAGGGCATGTTATGTCTGAATGTTATTCTCTCCAGCGTAAGGAGCAAAGGCGTAAACAGTCAGTTCCTTCTGTGTTAGCTATGTCAAAGCCTAGTCAGAAACCTTGTAATATTGTGGAAGATTCTAAAGTGTCTGTTGAGATTAAGAGCTCAGAGTCTGATAGTGTCTTGGAGAAGTACTCTCCCTTCATTTCTGAAGGTTTTGTTTCACTTACTAGTGATATTACCAACTTGAAACCTGTGAAGATTTTGCGAGATACTGGGGCTTCTCATTCTTTGATATTAGATGGCGTAGTGCCTTTGTCTGAGGAGACCTCATGTGGTAGTAGTGTTTTGCTTCAAGGTGTAGAGTTAGGTTTTGTTAATGTGCCTCTCCATTCTGTTTATTTAAAGTCAGACTTGGTTACTGGGCCTGTCACCATTGGTGTTAGACCGGAACTTCCCATAGAGGGCGTGTCGCTCATTTTAGGCAATGACTTGGCTGGAGAGAAAGTTAGGGTAGATCCCTTAGTGTCCAGTATTCCAGATAAAACAGATGATGCTGAGACTATTCAACAGGAATTTCCTGGTATTTTCCCTTCTTGTGCTGTAACTCGTTCAATGAGTAAGAAGGTTTCTGATGTTGTAGTAGTTGAGGATCATTATAGTCCAGGGTTAGGTGACACTTTCTTGGCTCATGATATAGAGGATGTCGGGAGCAAGTGTGATCTTTGAGCAATCCTGTAGACTTTGATAGTGATAGAGTTGTTCCTAACAAGGGTACTTCTTTGTCTGACATGATTAGCAAATCATCTTTGTCTAGAGAGGAGCTTATAGTAGAACAGGAGAAAGATCCTGAAATCTCCTTATTGTGTAATCGGGCTTTGAGTGAGGAAGAGGCTGAGAAAGTCCCGGTTTGTTACTTCCGTCAGTCAGGTGTGTTGATGCGCAAGTGGCGCCCCCCCTGATGTGTCTCCCGAGGAAGACTGGAAGGTTGTCAATCAAATAGTTGTCCCACCGAGGTATAGGCAAGATATTCTAAGTTTGTCTCATGACGTACCTATGGCAGGGCATCTAGGTGTGACCAAGACTTATAACAGGATCTTAGATCACTTCTTTTGGCCCAAGTTGAAACGGGATGTGGCTGATTTTTGTAGGTCTTGTCATACTTGTCAGGTGGTAGGGAAACCTAATCAGAAAATCCCTGTTGCACCTTTGCACCCCATTCCAGCATTTGAGGAACCATTTAGTAGAGTCATTATAGACTGTGTAGGTCCTCTACCCAAAACTAAGTCTGGGAATGAGTATCTTTTAACTATTATGTGTGCTTCCACACGCTTTCCTGAAGCCATTCCACTCAGGAATATTAAAGCCCCTAACATAGTCAAGGCTTTGGTTAAATTCTTTACATTGGTTGGTCTTCCAAAAGCTGTCCAATCGGACCAAGGTTCGAATTTCATGTCTGGTATTTTTCAACAAGTCATGTACCAGCTCCAGATCAAGCAGTATAAGTCTAATGCTTATCATCCAGAGTCTCAGGGTGCTTTAGAACGTTTTCATCAGACATTGAAGAATATGATGAGATCTTATTGTTTTGAAAACAAAAGAGATTGGGACGAAGGTATACACATGTTGTTGTTTGGCGTTAGAGAATCTGTACAAGAATCTCTTGGCTTCAGTCCCTTTGAACTTGTGTTTGGACATACTGTACGTGGTCCTTTGAAAATTTTGAAATACAAAATTTTGGACGAAGATTCTAAAGTGAATCTCTTAGAGTGTGTGTCTAACTTTAAGCAAAGGTTGACAAGGGCATGTGAACTGGCAAAAGAAAATTTGGCCGTTACTCAAACCAAAATGAAAACATGGTATGATAAAGATGCCCGTGCAAGAAGTTTTGATCCAGGTGACAAAATTTTGGCTCTATTACCAATACCGGGTCAGCCTTTGCAAGCTAGATATTTTGGACCTTATGTTGTTGAGAAAAAGTTCGATGATGTTAACTACATTGTACAAACTCCAGGGAGGCGCAAGAAAACTCAATTATGTCATGTTAATATGCTTAAGAAATATGTAGATAGAGAAGAGAGCAAGACCTCTCAACCTATTGCTACTTTGGCCTCTGTACCATCACAAAGTGAAAGTACAGCTGATATTTGTAAATTAGACTTAGATGTGGTGTACAAGATGTAGGTTTAGACTGTGGTGTTAAGTTACGGAACTCAGATGTGCTCGCGAACTTGGACAAGAAACTATGTCATCTATCGGAAAAGGAACGCAATGAACTGAAAGATTTGATACTTGAGTTTAAACATTTGTTTCCGGATACACCAGGCAAAACAGATGCTACCTATCACGACGTGGATGTAGGCGATGCGCCACCTGTCAAGCAACATCCTTACCGTGTCAATCCTTTGAAAGAAGAACATTTAAAGAAAGAAATTCAATACATGTTGGACAATGATATTATTGAACCAAGCAAAAGTGAATGGAGCTCTCCATGTGTTCTGGTGCCAAAGCCAGACAAGACATACCGATTCTGTACTGACTTCAGAAAAGTAAACTCTGTCAGTAAAACAGACTCTTATCCAATTCCAAGGATTGACTCGTGTATTGACAAAGTTGGCAAAGCCAAGTATGTTAGCAAGTTTGACCTGTTGAAAGGATATTGGCAGGTGCCATTAACAGAAAGAGCTAAAGAAGTGTCGGCATTTGTAACCTCACAAGGTTTGTACCAGTATAAAGTTATGCCGTTTGGTATGAAGAATGCCCCGGCAACATTTCAACGTCTTCTTAACAGCGTGATATCAGACCTGGAAGGCTGTGATGGATACATCGATGACGTCATCAACTACCATGACACGTGGGAAGACCATCTACGCGGGATTCGTGAATTCTTCGAAAGACTCACTACCATGAAATTGACTGTAAACTTATTGAAATGCGAATTTTGTCATGCAACTGTTGAATTTTTAGGCCATGTTGTAGGACAGGGGCAGGTTAAACCTGTTCAGGCCAAAGTAGAATCAATTATAGATTTTCCAACTCCTGGAAGCAAGAGAGAGCTGATGAGATTTCTTGGTATGGCTGGATACTACAGAAATTTTTGTCAAAATTTCTCTGTTATAGCAGCTCCACTTACTGCTTTGTTAAAGAAAAATGTCAAATTTGTCTGGTCAGACGAATGTAAGTCTGCCTTTGAGAAATTGAAAGCCATACTATCAAACTCACCAGTTCTGACTGCTCCAGATTTTAATAAACAGTTTAAACTGTTTGTTGACGCCAGCGATGTAGGTGTTGGTGCTGTTTTGATGCAAGAAGGTACTGAAAAAATTGACCATCCAATTTGTTATTTCTCGAAAAAGTTTGACAAACACCAGAGAAATTATTCCACCATTGAGAAAGAATGTTTAGCGTTGATTTTGGCCTTGAACCAATTTGATGTATATCTCTGCACTACAGTTGTGCCTGTGTTGGTCTTCACCGACCACAACCCTTTGACATTCATTGGGAAAATGAAAAACAAAAATCAAAGAATTCTCAGGTGGAGTTTGACTTTGCAAGAGTACAATCTTGACATCAAACATATCAAAGGGAAAGACAATATTCTGGCTGATGCTTTATCAAGGATTTAAATATGACTTAATATTTGAAGAAAGTTTCCTTTTCAAGAAAACTTTCTTTTCTTTAAGGAGGGGTGTGTTATGTATGACACTAAATACATGTAGTTATGAGATAAGGGAGATAACTCCTATAGCTTTTTTTATCAATACATCCTATGAAGGTCATATCATTGATTTAGGTTATAGAACTTTCTAGAATATAATCATGTATAAACAAATATGTTTGTAAACATGTTGAGTTTAAGTAGAGATCTAGAATGATCTATTTCCAGAAAGTTATGTGTGTTTACTTGTTTACTGTTTTTAGTTAGATATTTCTAGAAGTAGAAGGTTCTCCAATATTCTTGAATTACGGTTTAGCTATATATACCCCAGCTGTCCAAGGCTAATCAGAACTGTAATGAGACCTGCAATAAGACATACAATGTATCAAGAATTGTACAGCGCCATATAAGATTCTATTGGGAGAGCTATTGTGACTTTATCTGTGGATTATTACAACACTTTGTGTGGATTTATTCATATTGCCTGGAACTTTACAAATCATCGGTGGACATTCAGTTTCCTTGTGGATTGGTGATTATTGTTAATTTGAAACCTGGAAGGACCAAGGATTATACCAGGACATTCGCATACAGATAAGTAACACTTTAAATCATCGTACTACTCTTGTACCACCACCAATTACTTTAGACATTGTAAACCATCTCTGTATAATATTGTATATATAATTAAATTGTGTTTTGAATTTAGCTGCTGGTTTCTCCTTTCTGTTATTCGTTAATGTAACATGGTATAGAACGTGAGATATGGGTCGCAGAAAGTGGTTTTTGACGGCCATTTTGAAAAACAAAATGGCGGCCGCCAGGGGTCGTGATTTTTTGGGGTCCATTTCTTTTCCTGAAACCTTATGTCCTAAAGAAGCCATATGCAAAGTCTCGTGCTTTCTTTTATGCTTAGCGGCTCCACTAATGTACATACTCTAAATGAGTTCGGGGTTTGTCGGTAATTTCCGGAAACACCCGAATCTTAATTAGCGATTATTTTGGACAGGCAGTGAGAGTTAGGTCCCTTGACTAATTTCGACTTCCTTTGTCGGCAACATGGCCAAGTTAAGTGGAAATGAGATGCGAACAGCTGTGAAAGGTTTGTCCTGACTGTATCTAAGACATATGAATTGTGTCATATGCATCATAACTTGAGTTATGGCGTATTTTTCGACTTGGCTACAACAAAAACGTTCTCACGGTTCTGTCTTTTGCAGATATGTTGAAGGGAGCAGACCTCAGTACATTGTCCGCGAAAAAGATTCGACTAAAACTGCAGGAAAAATTCGATACAGATTTGTCCGAAAGGTGATGATTTTGTTTTCAAGTAATTTACCATCCAAAGTTTGAGTATTGCTGGTAATGATAAATCAAATGTAAACTATATTGGTGTTCTTCACAATGTGACAAACCGTTGACAACAAAAACAATGAAAAATAAAAACCCAACAAAAATCATAAACTACAATTATTAGGCCTACCCTCGAAGGACCAATATTCGTCAGGGTAATTAAATCCTCTCGGAAATCAACAAACCAGCAAGAAATAAAATGTTCCAATTTTATCAACACAAATATACATACTATTTTGTCTTACTTGTATAACAAGTTGTCTATCTTTTCTTTATTTATCTATAATACGGAAGATTTCTAACAGCCGGTCGCTGGGTGATGGCCGACCCAAAAGGGACATATTTTCGTCAGGAGGTGGGGGGGGGGGGGGCTGTTTCGCTTGTTACGAAAATTGAGATCATTCCAAAAAAATGATGAGCAGCAGGCGCTTGTGAGATAGTGTTTTAGCTGAAAATTTAGTTACATCGATTTTAAATCTTTAAACCTATTGGTAATTGAAAGTGGAGAACACCTCTGTTTACATAGAATAGAAACTTGAATCGCCAAAATAATTTGTAATAACCCAAAATCTTGGCTATTAATCACATGATCAGACATGTGACTTCTGGTACTTTGTTGACATACTGCTGATCAGTGCACATGGACAGTCAAACGCTGACGGTAGGGTTTTAAAGTTTCATTTAAAATGGACTTAAGAAAACACCTTCGTTTTGGGGTATAATGCTACATCGTTTTTATAAAATCACTTGGGTAAAGCACTGCACACCCTTTTAAGCATAAATCCAAGATGGCTGCCTGGCGGCCATTTTGTTGACCGATTGTTCCCAAAATGCGATATGCACAGCTAGGGCCCTAGGGGAACCTACATAAGAAATTCGAGAAAGATCCCTTCAGTACTTTCTGAGAAATAGCGGTAACAAGAATTGTTAACGGATGAAAGGACGGACGACAGACCATGGACAAAAAGTGATTTGAATAGCCCACCATCATCAGATGGTGGGCTAAAAATGACTGTCGTTTTGATGAACCCACTTAGACTGGTTTTCTTTGACTGACTCAAAAATGTATCTTTGCATTTTAAATAATTTCTGCATATGGTTTTATCAGGAAAAAAGAAATAGATGCTTTAGTAATGGAACTACTAGATGAAGAAGAAGAAGAAGAAGAAGAAGATGACAAAAGTAATGGCAAAGAAGAAGAGAAAGCACAGGAAGAAAGTGAAGAGGAAGAGGAGGAGGAAGAGGTAAAATGTTATGTTTAATTTTGATGGCTCCACTTAAAAGTGTAAAATAAATATTTTATAATGTGATTTTGAATTTTAAAAAGTCATCAATTGCAATAAATTGGTAGAAACCTACAAATCAATACATGTTTATTAAATTCTATATCTATGTAGGCTTGGAGAGGGTTTATTAACAAGATGTTGAAATATGTTTAAGTCAAACCTACAATGTAAAAAAGATCAAAAGCATTCAATATTCATTTTTTGTGACTTCGAAGGAAAAATAGAAACAGATTTAAAGGCTAAGATTTGAAGAGAAGCGGATTCTTTTCAGTGCAATGCTAATTATATATAAGATCTGCAAAATATTAATAAATACATGTTTATGTAGAACCTAGCACATTATAGTTAATCTTAAAACATACAGTCAAACCTTGATGATTTGTCTGGTCTCGAATTTCTTCACTATATAACATTACTAACTAACCCATGTATGAATCGAAGTTCTCGATGTATCAAACTTTTTTCATGGACCATTTGTTATAGAATCATAGGTAATTGACACTCGATGATTCGAAAAAAAAAATTTGCCTGTACAGATCAGGTGTTCGCCGATACCCCGCGGCATGCTATCACACCTAGCTGTCTCGCGATGTCCCTTCGCCGGACAATAGGGATTATGACAGCTTGTGTTGCTAGCTTGATATCATCAAGATAATTAATATCACTAATCAGGCCGATACCCGGTGCTTTGTTTTTACAAGCTGCATTATTAAATCATTAGTACGGCAAAGATACAGTTAGTCGTTTTTGATGTTCGCCGCCGCCATTGGTAGCAGTTTGTAGAATTTACGGAACGGTAAATAGCGAGCCACATTATTAGTAACTCATACTCAAAACTGTTACATTGCACAACTTTGGCATAAATACTGGAGCAAATCGCTCATTCTAAATCGAAGTATTTTGTAGGTGTTGTAGCGCTTTCGGTTCCTCCTTTTTAGTTTCGTTTTTGCAACTTTATATTCATTCCGTAATATTAACCATAGCTTAAATAGTCACCAAACGAACACTTGTACATGGGTTAGGCCTAGTATACGTAAGTCTTGTTTATAATATATGTATGTATTGCTAACGATAGCAATACATGTGATTATTTGCATACTTCGTTTTTATTTTGTTTTGTTGTGGTAAATACAATGATTATAAAGTTTATGGAACGGAGACGACATGTACACGTTCAACTACCATATTTGGTAATGGTAAAAAAACATCGGTCCAATTTCAACCACGAATAATTCGAAGTCTCGATGTTTCAAAGTTTTTCTGATGGTCCCTTGAACTTCGAGACATCAAGGTTTGACTGTAGTTGTGATGTTATCTATTGTTGTTTCTGTACTTTTACTCCCGGATTATAGGACCTTTTCCTGTAACTGTCCTATATGTTACCTTTTACTGCCTTATATATGACTCAAATATATATAAGACAGTCCCTTAAAAGACAGTAAAAGGTAACTTATGGGAGAGTTACACAATGAGGGTGAGTATATGTCTCTGGGCATAATCCCATAATTATGTTAACACACAACCTACCGGAATATTCCATAATTTTTAAATCCAAATTATGAATAAAATCCCACACAATGAATATGAAGAGCATTTAATCCTCTATTGATGCAGAATTAAACACATCCACAGAATTTCTGTATATATCCCTTATCAAGTTTCCCTCCTTATTATGAATTCACCATTTAACACTTGTCTACAGCATTAACTCCAATTTCAGTTTTCTGAAAACCTTGTTTTTTTTTCACCACCTTTGATTTTAAATTTCCAAATCATCTACACTGTAGTTTTACACTTATTTTGATTTTGTTTCAACAATATTTCAGAATTTCACCTCAATCCCATTGGCTTGTTGAATGAAATTGCACATGGTATAAATAAATTCAAGATTGTCCCTAAAGAGGTCCAAATTTTAAATCCTCTGAATTCAATGTAAGTTCTGTGGGAACCAATACTTTTGAACTATAGCCTGGAAAATCACCATTATATGCAATCCTTTTAGCGAAAAAAATACATGAACAGTAAAATAATCATCAGACTTGTGAGTAATTGATCATATTACGATCTAACAAGGTACAATTTAATGTATAATGACATGGAATTAATTGTTTTACAGGAAGAAGAACCTCCGAGAAAAAGACCGAAATCTCAAAGACAGATTGAAAATGAAAGTTTGGGTGAAGTTACTGTAAGTATTATCCGAAAAGCTATATATAGAGATCCTAAGAAATTTTAAGCTAAACATGCAAATATTTTATTCACCTTTAAAGATGCTCCACCTCTGACAAATAGTATTTTTTTACTATAAAAAACAGGAGCAGACGATTAAGTATTTTTTCTTCAGTTATAAAAGTTACTTACTTTACACCATTACCACCATTAAAAAGTTTGAGCTTCTAATTTTACTTCAAGTTAAAAATATGAAAAATAATTTATTGCATCCCGAAAAAAATACGTGGCACTATATCTTATATGGAATGAAATGCTGATTGCACATGCACCAAAAACAAAATAAATCATTTTGAGGTCATCTGATCCAAAGGGTCAGGATGACCTAATCCGAAGGGTCAGGATGACCTAATCCGAAGGGTCAGGATGACCTATTGTCATCATGCACCGTCCGTCGCCGTGCGCCGTCCGCCGTGCGTAAACTTTTCATTCAAACTTCTTCTCAATAACCGAAAGGCCCAATGACCTTGACCTTTATTCAAGGTCACAGAGGTCAAAAAGGCTAAAATCTTTAAACGACTTCTTCTCAAGAACCAGATGGCCCAGGGTACTGATATTGGGCATGTAGCATGCTTGGATGAAGGGCTACCAGGTTTGTTCAAATGAATGACCTTGACCTACATTCAAGGTCACAGGGGTCAAAAAGGGTAAAATCTTCAAATGACTTCTTCTCAAGAACCAAATGGCCCAGGGTATTGATATTGGGCCTCTTGCATGCAGGGATGAAGGGCTTCCAAATTTGTTCAAATGAATGACCTTGACCTTCATTCAAGGTCTCAGGGGCCAAAAAGGCTAAAATCCTTTAAACAACTTCTTGTGAATAACTAAGAGGCTTTAAGACCTGATATTGGGCCCCTGACATGCTGGGATGAAGGGCTTTCAAGTTTGTTCAAATCAATGACCTTGATCTTCATTCAAGGTCACAGGGGTTAAAAATGCTCAAAGCTTTAAATGACTTCTTCTCAAGAACCAAAAGGCTCAGGATACTCATATTGGGCCTGCAGCATGCTGGGATAAAGGGCTACCAAGTTTGTTCAAATGATGACCTTGACCTTCATTTAAGGTCACAGGGGTCAAATTGGCTAAAATCTTTAAAAGAATTCTTAGGCCTAGAGACCGGATATTTGGCCTGTGACCTGCTTCAATGAAGAGCTACCAAGTTTCTTCAAATCAATGACCTTGACCTTCATCCAAGATTACAGGGGTCAAATAGGCTAAAATCTTGAAATAACTTTTTTGTGAATAACTAAGAGGCCTAGAGACCTGATATTGGGCCTGTGACATGCTGGGATGAAGGGCTACCATATTTGTTTTTAAAACAATTACCGTAAAAACTTGTATAATTTGCGCACCAGTGTAATTTGCGCAGGTACTTTTTAGGGCTGAAAATGCTGAAAAAAATCTACTATCAGTATATTTTGCGCATCAATTTTTTGGGGGAAAAACGATGTCCAGGGAGTCCCAAAATCGATGTATGAAGGTGACAATTTCAATGCTAAATATTCCCCAGAAATGCTTGAAAACTTGCACAAAGAAGTGTTGTATTAAGAAGAAATAACATATTAAAACCACATTGTGTTTGTTTTCTTTTATTGGCCACCGTAACCTGAAACTAAAATATCTTGCAGATGTCCAAAACATCGGCGGTCCGGTTCGCCGTACTCCATGCACATGTCAATGTTTTGAGATATTACACATGAATAGTAATCAGGAATATTCAAAAAGATTAGAATTTATTTGTTTAAAATTGTCACAATAAGTAATTAGTGTGTTTGAGATCATTAACAATCAACAGCAATCGGCTAGCGGATACGTTAGCTTGCAACAATCACATTGTGAGTAAACTCACTACCTGTACGGTACCAGATCCAAGCTGATGGCTAATTATATTTATCAATACGATTGAATATGTCACTAACCTTGTAGCTTGTTAATTCTGCAGTAATAAAATTGCAAACCACTTATTGAAAGTCCTAAATATAGGTCAGTTTAGGCATCTTCCCGTATTCTTATAAATCCCACGTGTGTTTTGACTTTTTGCACACGGCCTGCAGTCGGGCCCTACGGAGTTTCATGTGCAAAGCTAAAGGCTAATTATACACACCAAAACTGTTGAAAATGTCACTAATCTTGTAGCTTGTTAATTCTGCAGTAATGCAATTGCAAATCACTTATTGAAAGTCCTAAATATATAGGTCAGTTTAGGCATCTTATAAATCCCACGTGTGTTTTGACTTTTTGCACACGACCTGCAGCCGTGGTAAACATGTTTGTGTATACACACACACACTCTCTACAGACTCTCTCTATAGCCTCTCTACCCTAAAAAAATACAGGTAAACTACATTGACCCGGCCAAAGTCACTGATTGTGGCTGTCCCATTACACTACGAGGTGTACAGGGTATACATCTCTTGCTGTCAGTAGAAGCCATGCTTTCAGTCAGTCGCCATTGAAATTCTCGGGGCAAATGTAAACAAGACATCGTGGTCATAACTTAACACTTTAATTAGACATAGATAATCCACTATAATAGGTGAGGCATTGTTTTTACAATCATTAATACCTTTTATTATATAAAATGGCTACTATACACAGAGCGGTACCTCAACATTCATAGATCGCCAGCCCCTCAGAATGGACAGATTTTTTCCCCGTAATTTTTTTAAAACTACTCTATCAATGTAATTTGCGCACCCCCTACTTCAAATTTTATTTTTGTACAGAAAAAGTGCGCAAATTACACAAGTTTTTACGGTACCTTGATCTTCATTCAAGATCACAGGGGTCAAAATGGCTAAAATCTTTAAATGACTATGTTGTATTGTGCCAATAGTCAGATGACTGTTAAGGCCCATGGGCCTCTTGTTTATTACCTTTGAATCATACATATATATACATGATTAAACACCAAATATTGCTGAAATGATGAATATCATTTATGCTCTATCGGTGAAGCATCTTTAAAAATTGCCAACATTTGGAGATTTACAATGCATAGATTTTTATTTTACAAGTACAAATAAGAGCTAAAAATGATATTTACTGCCAATATAAATCATTATATTGACATCTACATTGCAGTGAAAATACATGTATAATTAGACCATGAATCCAATTTGTGGTCTACAATTTCATTTAATGTTTTACAGTGTTAATATTTGTGATGTGTTTTCTGCAAGGATGTTTCCATCTAAACTTACATGAGGCATAAAAGACAAGAATTTAAATTACAATGTTACCTTCTAGCTTTGTTGCATCTAATGTTTATAAGGCATCATACATGTTGTCTGTCATTTGAATGATGTTCACATCAAACCTTATGGTTTTCAAAAGATTACCGAAGAAAAAATAACATCACATGTCAAAATTTTCGCCCATGACGCATATAACTTTGAGAAGATGTCAACCAAAACTTCAGTAAGAAATATATGTTTTCCCTGTTGAAGTAAATATGAGAATTTAATCTTATTAGTTTCTGAAGTATTAAGCAATTTGTATTTGTTTTACAGGATGGTATGGACGATGAAGAGATAGCCCGCCAGCTACAGGAGGAAGAGACAGGTCCTCGTCGTAGTAGCCGCACACCAAAAAGACCACCTGTAGGTTCAACGTCATCTATTCTGTTCATAATCAGTCATGTTTCTTATTTTATTTGGTTTTTTGTGTGCTCTTGTTCGCTTTTTAGATTTCTTACAGTTTGGCCAAAACACCTGTAACTCGGTAATTTCTGTAGGATTTTTAAGGCAAGTCAACAACACTAATTTTCAAATTTTGTTGAGTCCCATTACAAAGAAATATAGATGTTCTCAGTATTTTGGTGAGACCCACATGATAAGTAACTATAAGTCCTACTCCCAAGACTCCTGTAGGCGAGTCCCCTAAATCAGTGGACTGTAATTTTTACCTTTTATGCCCGCCCTTGTAATGAAAAAGAGAATCATTTAAATCTATAAATCACGTCATTTTATCCACGATCTGTCTGCCCATGCTGCCCCTCCCCATGCACAACCAAGTCTTCCACTTCAACGACGAAGGCTTTGGATTTTGCTTTCAGTCAGAGATAAGGAAAATAAAATCAATTACTAATGATGTCTATTTAATGTATGTTTTCTAAGGTTATGTCATTAATATTTGACTTTTTAGAACAGATAATATAAGTAATTATAATCCCATGTTGACGTATTAGGTAGCAATCTTTTTGATGTGCTGTTTTACTCAGTAATGTAACTAGATAAAGTTCCTTACTTTGACTACATTTAATAGAAACCCAGTAAAAGAAGCAAAGAATCAAAAGGAGATGGTGAAAGAAAAGGTGAGTTAATGACTTTGTATATGAAGCAGTAAAAGAAAAGTCCAATACATGTTTGTTCAATACCAGAAGTACATGTAATATTCAAATAAAAATAGCCATGATTACCAACACTTTTTACCACAAATACGCCAGCTAACCTCAATCCATGCTCATATGGTATCAGATTTATAAGATAAGCTAGAGGGAATACTTTCATGTGTGATTAACTTTTGAGAATTTCGCGATCCAAGTGATTTTGTGAAATTTTATCTCAGCAAATTAATATCTAATGCATTTATGTAGATAGAATTTTCCATTCAATTTTAAATCCGGAAATGCTAATATCGTGAAAATTAGTAGCTGCCAAAGAAAGTTGGTTTACAGTAATCTGATCTGGGCTTAATGTATATTCTGTATTTTTAACTACCTATCTTTAATTTTAGGAAAGGGCTATGGGAAGCCATGCTTATTGTCCCCAGCACTAGCTAACATCATGGGGACGGACCAGGTGAGTTAGCGCCTCTTCCCCTATCAGCATACCTCCCCTTTTCTGGCAAATACGATAAGTTTTGTACCTGTTAGAAACATAACAGCATAATCGTTTTGCTGAATGTATTCTGTCTATGGATATTAAAGAGTTATCTTCCTTTGAGTAGGTATCAATTGTGATGTCATTACTTTGTTTTTCTCAGAAATGTACGATCTTAAACTCATGAAAACATGATGTACATCTGTAACAATCACTACAAACCCGAAAGGTAGTACGATATGCAAATCATATTAATAGGATTTATAATAGTATTGTTACCAAACATGATAAAGAATTGAAGAAAATTAATGTAACTAATCCAATAAATAAAAATATTGCAAATACTTTAAAACAAGTCTTTCATACTCGATTATTTAAAAAAAAAAAGATATTTAACATTAATCTTTTATTTAATCTAGCTTTGATTTACAAGAAGACATATGTTTGATATTGGCGATATGATTATTTTTTATCAATGATAGATGCCAAGGTGCGATGTTGTCAAGAAAATGTATGATATTGCGAAGGAAGGTAATCTTCTGGTAAGTAAAAAACAATATTTTGTTATTTGAAAATTTGAAAAAATGTTGGAAAACAATTCTTATCACTAAGAGATGCATTTTTTTAAAATGTGATTTCAAATAATCCTCTTTTAAAATATTTTAAAAATTAATTGGTAATGCACCATTTAAAGTAAAAAGTCGGGCAAAGAGAACTAGTCTTCAAAACTAATTGGTAATGCACCAGTAAAAGTGAATACATTGTAGTCGGGCAAAGAAAACCAGTCTAAATGTGTTCATTACCTTCCAAAAGTCCTTTCATATCAAAAGGCCAAAGCAAAGAAAACCAGTCTAAATGTGTCCATTGACCTTCCAAAAGTCCTGACATATCAAAACGACAGTCAAGTTATGCTTGTATTATCCAGTTTTGACCATTGAAATCATCAAAAAGCCCTGTGTAGTTATAGCATAGTTCTAAAAATAAATTCGGCCAACTCTTTGAAAGCGAGACTTGTTGGAAATGTCAACACTGATGTAGCCAGTCGGGAGGACATTTTAGGATTCCTATAATATAAATTAATTTATTCGCATGCAGAGCGATATTGAATTTTTTTCTTTCTGATTTATAAGAAATGATACTGTCGGAACACCATTTTTACCAAATTAAACCTTCCTTTGTCCGACTATTCAGTTTATAATCATGGTTTAGCAACAATTTAATACTATTTTTATCATTTTGCAGGACCCAAAGAACAAACAGTACATGATCTGTAATGACGATTTATTCAAAGTTTTTGGTAAGAAAATATTCTTTTTGAGCAAGCTAGTGGCTTGTTCGACCGACATGTATGTAAAAGTTATTTCCCTTTATACTGAGAATAAATAAGAAAGAATTTAGGTATTTAAAACTTTATGTTCAATGTATATTTAATTGGATCAAGGTAAATCTGTCCACAAATTAGTATTGCTGAAATATATCAACTTCAAGGTTCTTTGAAAATTTTATACACATAATCATTGGAAAAGATATTGAATAGGACATAATATGTTATCATCTAATATTTACATTTACTTGTCACTTCTACTATATAAACTAACCAAGACAATGTGAAATATATGACGGTATAACTGACACCTATAACGTGACCATTATGACGTCACTAATGTTGACGTGGTGAAGCCAACTGATCACCGTCAAAATGGCTGTTCCATCTTGTGGATTAAATCGTCGTTGATAAACGGTTTTCCTGGTCTAGCTTAAACAATGTTAATGCAGATACCCAAAATGAGTTGATAATGTAAATTTAAGCATTAAACTATCTTCCTTTGACATCTATGGTCTATATAGATACCAGAGCTTTGCAGACAATCATCTTATAATGTGCTACTCACTCAATCACTCTGCATGCATGTCTGAAAAGCTCTGGCATCTATAGAGACCATAGAAGCCATAGGAAGATAGTTTAATGCTCAAGTACAATCTGTACAATGGCTTTAAAGTAAAGAATTGATTGGTTCATGATCTGTTTAAATGGCTCGGTTATAACCAGAACAAAGAATGCCATCAATCACGTTCATGATCTGTTTCAATGGCTTGGTTATAACCAGAAGAAAGAGTGCCATCAATCACGTTCATGATCTGTTTAAATGGCTCGGTTATAACCAGAACGAAGAGTGCCATCAATCACGTTCATGATCTGTTTCAATGGCGCGGTTATAACCAGAATAAAGAGTGCCATCAATCACGTTCATGATCTGTTTAAATGGCTCCATTATAACCAGAACAAAGAGTGCCATCAATCACGTTCATGATCTGTTTCAATGGTTCGGTTATAACCAGAACAAAGAGTGCCATCAATCACGTTCATGATCTGTTTCAATGGCTCGGTTATAACCAGAATAAAGAGTGCCATCAATCACGTTCATGATCTGTTTCAATGGCTCGGTTATAACCAGAACAAAGAGTGCCATCAATCACGTTCATGATCTGTTTCAATGGCTCGGTTATAACCAGAACAAAGAGTGCCATCAATCACGTTCATGATCTGTTTCAATGGCTCGGTTATAACCAGAACAAAGAGTGCCATCAATCGCGTTCATGACCTGTTTCAATGGCTCGGTTATAACCAGAACAAAGACTGCCATCAATCACGTTCATGATCTGTTTCAATGGCGCGGTTATAACCAGAACAAAGATTGCCATCAATCACGTTCATGATCTGTTTCAATGGCGCGGTTATAACCAGAACAAAGAGTGCCATCAATCACATTCATGATCTGTTTCAATGGCGCGGTTATAACCAGAACAAAGAGTGCCATCAATCACGTTCATGATCTGTTTCAATGGCTCGGTTATAACCAGAACAAAGATTGCCATCAATTACGTTCATGATCTGTTTCAATGGCTCGGTTATAACCAGAACAAAGAGTGCCATCAATCAGGTTCTTGATCTGTTTCAATGGTTCGGTTATAACCAGAACAAAGAGTGCCATCAATCAGGTTCTTGATCTGTTTCAATGGCTCGGTTATAACCAGAACAAAGAGTGCCATCAATCACGTTCATGATCTGTTTCAGTGGCTCGGTTATAACCAGAACAAAGAGTGCCATCAATCAGGTTCTTGATCTGTTTCAATGGCTCGGTTATAACCAGAACAAAGAGTGCCATCAATCAGGTTCTTGATCTGTTTCAATGGCTCGGTTAAGTGCCATCAATCACGTTCATGATCTGTTTGAATGGTTCGGTTATAACCAGAACAAAGAGTGCCATCAATCACGTTCATGATCTGTTTCAATGGCTCGGTTATAACCAGAACAAAGAGTGCCATCAATCAGGTTCTTGATCTTTGAAGAACTTTTCCTAGCTGAAAACATGGGTGAAAATGTGTCACTTGTAAGTTGAAGCTGTCCAAAATATCCAAACAGATGAAAAGCCTCAGAGTCATTTATTTCCATTGTAGGTAAGAGGCGTGTGCGAATGTTTGGTATGATGAAGCATCTTGGAGATCACATCACAGATCCACACAAGGTCGACAAGAGCTGATGAAGCCTATTACTGTGTGCTAGATGATATGGTAAGTAGGCAACAAGGCACATGAAATAATGATAATATTGGAGTTATCTCTCTTGATTTGGATTTAAGAGATGAGTGCCACTGTTAAAGGTAAATACCTAAACTGAAATGGTTTTTAATTTTTAGGTCACCTGAGACGAAGTCTCAAGTGACCTATTCTAATCACCTTTTGTCCGTCGTCGTCCGCCGTATGTCCGTAAACAATTTACAT
Source organism: Argopecten irradians (assembly GCF_041381155.1). Lineage (NCBI taxonomy): Eukaryota > Metazoa > Mollusca > Bivalvia > Pectinida > Pectinidae > Argopecten > Argopecten irradians. The sequence continues at coordinate 13,552,539 of NC_091144.1, forward strand.
TTTTGACTTCTTCTCCAAAACTGCTGAGGCAATTTCAATGAAATTATGCACAAACCTTCTAAGGCATAAGGCCAATCAAAAATTGTGATTTATGTGGTCCCCACCCCCCAGGGACCTATGGGAGGGGCCAAAAGGGGTAAAATTGACTAAAATTTCAAAAATCTTCTTCTCCACTCACAGATGTGATGGAATTAAATACTCTTCATAGATAGAAAGATCCAAAGGTCCTTTACAAAAATTGTGATTTATGTGGTCCCCACCCCCCAGGGACCTATGGGAGGGGCCAAAAGGGGTAAAATTGACTAAAATTTCAAAAATCTTCTTCTCCACTCACAGATGTGATGGAATTAAATACTCTTCATAGATAGAAAGATCCAAAGGTCCTTTACAAAAATTGTGAATTATATGACCCTGGGGTCTCAGGTTTCCCCCTGGGGAGGGGGTTAAGTTTTCTATAGTTTATATAGGGAAAACACATTTTTGAGTATTATTTGTAATAGGAAATGAGTCAAACTTGTTTAGAATTATAAGCCTGAGATAACATTTTGATATCATATCTATATTGGTCCTGGTCAACCCCCTCGGGGCAGAGGGGCGGGGCCAAAAGGGGCAAATAGGCTAATACTTTAAAAATCTTCTTCTTAAATACTGGAAATGGTAGAATCAAATACTCTTCATAGATGGACAGGTCTTAAGGTGTTTTATGAAAATTGTGAATTATATGACCCTTGGGTCTCGCGTTTCCCCTTGGGGAGGGGGTCAAGTTTACTACAGTTTATTTAGGGAAAACACATTTATGAGCATTTTTTGCTCAATTTTCATAGAAAATGAGTCAAACTTGTTAAGAGTTATTAGCCTGAGATAACATTTTGATGTTATATCTATATTGGTCCTGGTCAACACCCTCGGGGCAGAGGGGTGGGGCCAAAAGGGGCAAATAGGCTAAAACTTTAAAAATCTTCTTCTGAAATACTGGAAATGGTAGAATCAAATACTCGTCATAGATGGACAGGTCTTAAGGTGTTTTATGGAAATTGTGAATTATATGACCCTTGGGTCTCAGGTTTCCCCCTGGGGAGGGGGTTAAGTTTACTGTAGATTATATAGGGAAACACATTTTTGAGCATTATTTAGTCATTATATTAGGAAATTAGTCAATTGTAGTCAGAATTATCCCTATGTGATGGCCATTGAATCTTATTACCAAATTTTCCATGACTGATCCCCAGGGGCCTTAGGGGCGGGGCCAAAACGGGTCAAATAGGCTAAAACTTCAAAAATCTTCTTCTGAAATTCTGGAACTGGTAGAATCAAATACTCTGCATAAATGGAAAGGTCTTAAAGTCCTTTACAAAAATTGTGAATAATATGACCCTGGGGTCTCATGTTTCCATCTGGGGAGGGAGTCAAGTTTACTTTAGTTTATATAGGAAAAACACATTTATGAACATTATTTGCCTATTTTTCATAGGAAATTAGACAAACTGGGTTAGAATTATTAGTCTGAATTATCATTTTAACATCATATCCATATTGGTCATGGCGGACCCCCAGGGGCCAGAGGGGCTGAGCCAAAAGGGGTCAAAATGGTAATTTCAAAAATCTTCTTTTTGAATTCACAGATTTGATGGAACCAGATACTCTTGATAGATTGGAAGGTCTTATGGCCCTTTACAAAAATTTGTGAATTTCATGGCCATGGGATCTCAGATTTTCCCCTGGGGAGGGGGTCAAATTTACTAGAGTTTATATAGGAAAAGCATATTTAGGAACATAATTTGCTTAGTTTTCATAGGAAATTAGTCAATCTGGGTTAGAATTATTAGCCTAAGATAGCATTTTAAAATCATATCCATATTGGTCCTGGCCAGAGGGGTGGGGCCAAAAGGAGTCAAAATGGATAAGATTTCAAAAATCTTTCTTCTGAATTCACAGATTTGATGGAACCAAATAATCTTCATAGATTAAAAAGTCAAATGTATAAAATCACTGACTGACTTCAAGGGCCTGATGGGCAAATATATAGTGTTTATATGCATGTCTTTGTTTCATTCTTTATCTGAACTCAGGTGACCATTAAGGTCCATGGGCCTCTTGTTTAAATAGTAGTGTAAAGCAAGTTTGATCATTTCCTGCAGTCATAAAATTCATTGGCTTAATTTTTAGCCCACCATCATCAGATGGTGGGCTATTCAAATCGCTTTTTGTCCGTGGTCCGTCGTCCGTCCGTTAACAATTCTTGTTATCGCTATATCTCAGAAAGTACAGAAGAGATCTGTCTCAAAATTCATATGAAGGTTCCCCTAGGGCCCTAGTTGTGCATATTGCATTTTGGGACGGATCAGTCGACAAATTGGCCGCCAGGCAGCCATCTTGGATTTTGATATTTAAAGTTTGTTATCGCTATTTCTCAGAAAGTACTGAAGGAATCTGTCTCAAATTTCATATGTAGGTTCCCCTAGGGCCCTAGTTGTGCATATTGCATTTTGGGACCGATCGGTGAACAAGATGGCCGCCAGGCAGCCATCTTGGATTTTGATAGTTAAAGTTTGTTATCCCTATTTCTCAGAAAATGCTGAAGGGATCTTTCTCAAATCTCATATGTATGTTCCACTAGGGCCCTTGTTATGCATATTGCATTTTCGGACCGATCGTTGAACAAGATGGCCACCAGGCAGCCATCTTGGATTTTGATATCTAAAGTTGGTTATGGCTATTTCTCAGAAAGTCCCCAAGGGATCTGTCTCAAATTTCATATGTAGGTTCCCCCACGGACCTAGTTGTGCATATGGCATTTTGGAACTGATCGGTGAACGAGATGGCCGCCAGGCAGCCATCTTGGATTTTGATATTTAAAGATTGTTATCGCTATTTCTCAGAAAATACTGAAATGATCTGTCTCAAATTTCATATGTAGGTTCCCCTAGAGACCTAGTTGTGCATATTGCCTTTTAGGGCTGACCGGTCAACAAGATGGCCGCCAGGCAGCCATCTTGGATTTTTATATTTAAAGTTTGTTATAGCTATTTTTCAGAAAGTATTGAATGGATCATTCTCAAATTTCACATGTAGGTTCCCCTAGGGCTCTAGATGTGCATATTGCGATTTGGGACCGATCATCAACAAGATGACCGCCAAGGAACCATCTTGGATTTTGATAGGTGAAGTTTGTTACTGCTATTTCTCAGAAAGTACTGAAGCGATCTGTCTCAAATTTTATGTGTAGTATATGTTTGAAAAAGTTTAAAAAGTACAGAAAAGATCCATCTTTCCATTGTCAGACATAGATCATTCTTTGGTGGGCGCCAAGATCCCTCTGGGATCTCTTGATATACTATACTTATCATCTGAACAAATCAATGTAAATTTTCATACATTTGTAACCTGGGTCATAACTTGACTATTATTGTGCCAGATGGTAAAACAGCAGAATGATGTTCATTTATAACACAGTCTAGATTACCTAAGGACTCATGCATTTATTGTAACCTAATGCTTAATAGGTCATCATTAAAGATTTTCTGATATTATTAGTTTTTAAGAAATTTTAATCCCCGGCTTTCTCCGAAATGGGGGATATTAATTTGTTTTTGTCCATCTGTTTGTCTGTGACACTTCGATTTTCGTGAGTAACTGTAACAAATGGAAACCAATTTTCTCTAACTTGGTGGCAAGGTTAAATGCCTTAAGAGCTCGGCCATGTTCGTTCGCAACTGTTGATGGACCTTATTTAGCAGAGTTAAGGCCCTTTGAATTACTAAAATGTCATTTTCTGCCTTTTTCGTGCAATAAATGTACCAAATGTAAACCGATTTTCTTCAAACTTAGTAACAAGGTTAAATGCCTTAAGGAATTGGCTAAGTTCAATCGCGACTTCTAACAGACCTTATTTAGCAGAGTTATGGCCCTTTGCTTAAATTAAAAAAAAAAGTTATTTTCTGCCACTTCTGTACAAAAACTGTAATAAATATTAACCGATTTTCTTCAAACTTGGTAACAAGGTTGAATGCCTGAAGTGCCTGGCCAGGTTTGATTGCCACTTTTGGCGGACATTATGTAGTGGAGTTAAGACCCTTTGATGTACTAAAAACGTCTTTTTCTGCCATTCCCTATGAAATAGGCCTAATTGTAACAAATGTAAACCGATTATCTTAAAAGTTAGTATCAAAGTTAAATGCCATAAGAGCTCAGCCAAGTTTAATAGTCACTTTCAGCGGACATTACACATTTTACTTCCGTAAAAGACTTTAGTTTATTTTTTCATATTTCAACCATGGTTAAACCTAATCTCAATAATGTTTATCTACAGTATGTCCTGAAAGCAGGGGATGGAAATTCCACGAATTGGCTTGTCATTTTTTGTTTCTGTGACATAGTGAGCTTTTTTAAGAATGTTTGTAATTATGTAGGCAATACCTTATGTCACTTTCCTTTTTCATTGACAATAAAATTGATATGACATGAACATTTTATAATTTGCCTGATGTTGAGATCAGCATCGACTTTGTTTTTCTTCTTTATCGTAATGTTCCTTTCTTACATTATCAATTATCTTCATTTAGTGGTATTTCAGAATTTTCAGGATTGCTGAATTCTGTCTACCTAGTCAAATCCATTCTCTTGCCCGACCTGATTCATTGAAATAATGGATTATGATTTTTTCTGAACTATTGGCAACAGATGTATCACAGCTTTACTGTATTTCAATTTCAAAAAAATTATTTAAAAAATATATATGAAAAAGGATTGAACAACAGGCATAGCCCATATAAGTTATCTCCCTTTGGTAACACTAGTGCATGCATATTTGACATAACTGTATTTCATCTTTACATACCTTCCTGTTGTTATTACTGATCTGCCATTCCTTGTCTGTTTCTAGGAAGAAGGTAAAAGCTGTCAGGAAAGAGAATGAAAGGTGTGGAAACTGGACAGAGAAGGAGTCTACACATACTTAGAGGTTATAGCCTACTCTTAACAGCCCACAAAGCTGTACTCTTATTTTTATAGACAGTTCGCTTCTCACTTGTTTTTCATATCCTTTATATGTAATGGTATGTACATTCATCACAAGTTCTTGTGGAATATAGTGTCATAATTATTATCATAAAGTCTTCTTGTTAAACTTTATATACCACCTTATATTTGATCAGATCTGGATTTTTCTGAACAATTACTGGTTTTACAATTTTAACAGATTTCCAGTTTGATATTAACCTGATCCCAGGACTTCATAATAAATCTTTTCTATTCAAGCTTTGACTTTAAAAACATTCAATAGAGGACATTCCTGACAGAACCTGATGTCCAGGGACACTAAAGCATTTCAGTCAAATTGAAAATTACTAAGATAATTATACTGAATGTATAAAAAGTGTATACCAGTTACTTCAGGTTCTTTTTATAGAAGTGATTGACAATTTTATAACCTACATAGCTTGAAATACTTTTCTATACTGCATTATCGGAGCGTGTAAATTTATTAATTGTGAAAACATTTTATTGAGGCTACCCGGTAGAACTAGTCGAGGAATATCTACAAGGAAGGGTGGCAGGTACAGTGTGTGTATATGGTAGACAGGTAGGGCTCACAAATAATAAATTCAGTAATTTCCATTTTAATGATTATTGTGTTGAGATAATATGTGTCGAAATTATAGTAATGATATGAGTTCATATCTTGTCTTGGTTACTCTTTCTAGTTGAACTGGTTACTTATTTTTTAAAGAACAAATTTTGCACAATTTCTTGTAACTACCTTACATATCTTATTTTTAGTTACATTACATTGTTAGAACAAAAAGAAATCAACAAACAATCTACATTGTTTTGTACATTCAAAGTAAAAGCTTCCTTTAAAATGTTTTACAAAATTTTGGAGCTCGAAAGGCTTTTGTATTTGTACGAAAAACAATTGTGTTAGCAGGCAGGTTCCTTGTCATCAATCATGTTTTTTTGTATATTTTAGTCATTTGTTGTATTTTTTGTGCCATTCTGTCGTGTAGTTATGCATTTCTTTACCATAATGTAGACTTGTTGTGCGTTTAAGCTACAACTGAAAAATAGCCAATCAGACTCATAATTACCAAATGTTAAAATTTATGTCATGTTAACCAAGAAATGCAGAAAAGAATTACGCTTTATTTGAATGCCTGAATTGTAAATTTTTTGGCTTCATTACATTTCATAAGAATTTTTAAAGTATTTTGATATAAGAATATGTTGTAGGGGGCTGTATTGTTTGTAAACCTTGAGTGTTACTCTCAGCCAATAAAACATGGTCGTTCCTACTCAATCACACTTTGTTTGAATTGTTTTAACAACTGGATATTCCGTATTTGCAGATTACAGATTACATATTGCGGTTAGGTATCAATAATTACGTTATCATTTTGTGAGCACAATTCACATCGTTTTCTCCGAAAAAGTATGATGTCACAATCAATACCTACCCGCAAGAGCAGATAACTCTGTGATATGCAAATACATAATAAAGGGGAGTTGGACTGAAGCAAAATCGTAGTGTTTTGATAATGTGCCAATGAACAAAATGTTTTCCTCTTAAACTATCGATCTCATTTAAAACAATATTGATGATTAGTTTGTTGGTCAGGAAAATAATTCCATTTTTAGCTCGCCTCTTGAAGAGAGGGGTTTATGGAATCACTACGGCGTTTGCGTAGCCGTTGGATATCCCAGGTTAAGGTTTTTAACTGATGAAAAACTTATCTGTCACAACTGACATTGATTTCTTCAATCATTTAGGATTATAATTGGGTATTGACAATCACTGAAAATGGAAAACTGCTTCATTTTGAGAATTTCAATATGCCTAATGGGCTGAAAGGTTTAGTTATGTAATGACAGTGCTTTATTTTATAATAGTGGTAAATTACAAGGAACCTGATTTGAATCAACAAAATTCCAGAGGCGAGCTTTGCTGTTCTCAAACAGCTCTTGTTGCTGTATCCAGCTGATGTACAGAACACATGATTATCCTTGATATCCCAAGGGTTACAATCACTTTCGTTATATTCATTCCTGGGCTATAGTATGGCAAAAAGGCTCTGTGTGCAAGAAGATAGTTTGATCCTTTGATACATAATAAGAATCAAATAACGTTACATTGTATGGCTTGAGCGTTGCTCTCCTACTCTTCCCAAAAATCTTTACAGGCCTGTGATTGGTTAGGTTTGTTTTTCTCCTGAACTGCCTTAAGTTTGGATGAATATAATGTTTGTAATGGTAGCCCCTGGGGTATTGATGATGACTTTTATGATAGTTACCATACAACTTTTGAGTACATATATTTATACGATGTGATCATAAAATAGAAAGTGAACATCTCCCACTCCAAAACATGTAAAATACGATAATCGCCAAACCTTTGACATGTAACCTCTCTCGTTTAATTTGATTAATTATTATGAATATTCATTTAGTAATTGAAAGTACATGTCATCCTTCAAATCTGTCGATATTAATTTGTACAAAGATCTTGGTTACTTTCAAATACTGATATAAATATCAGATTGGTCATGATTTCAAATCTTAAAGTCATTTTGAACGTGGAGCTAGTTCGCAGATATTGGATGATGTCTTATGACTACGCTAACGATCGATCAAACGTGAATAATCCAAGTTCTGAATTTTCGTTGGCCCGTATCCTCTCGAGTTGAGTCTTCATCTCGGCCACCTCTTTAATCTTCAGGTACTTCTGATCCAAAAACCCGTCCTCTATAAAATGCTTCAGCTGAAAATACCAATGAAATTAGTTTAGAATTTCATTTCCAAATGTTTTATTTCAATTATCTAATTTTTCTTTGTTTTCATACTAAATCTGCTTTCTGATCGGCCGATTTTTTCCACACCACTACCATACGAGGATACAAACAGTTTGCAAATTTCTTTCATATCCTGATGAAATTAAAAATCGTAGCATCAATGCTTAATAAACATAAATATATTCATATATATACAATAAGGTGGATTATATACATACATTGGATTATAGGCCTATATTACTTTAAACAGTATTTTATTCATAAATTGATACATATACATACAATGCATTAGCATATTTCGGAATCATAAACAAGCTTTGAGCTAATATAAATTCCTTTCCCTGCCTATATTAATCATTCCACATATCAACTCGAATGTTGGGGTTTAAAAGATACCCAAATACATAGTCTATATCAATAAATCTTATTATCTATATGTAGCTCAGCGATAAACGTGCCTAATGTGTTATGCCCAGATAGCATGCATCAAAGATTATTATTTAGAACATATGATTACTAGAATGGAAGGCTGGCAACTAAAACATTTGAATTGAGAGATACATATTTCTCCCATATTTCACAGGTATATCCCGTGGTTGCAAGGGAAAAGATATCTCTGCCTTACACAGGGAGGTGTAAGACAGCTCACACGCGCTTGACAGTAACGCGACGTCATTACGTAATATATGCGGCGTAACTGCGGCGCGCATTGTAGATGACGTTATCAATTTTGACGCATAACGACGTTCCTGCGATAATGGCGCGATGAAAAAGCTGGAAACCAGTGGAATTTCATCATTTTTTCTACTAAGTATGGGAGAAAAAGAATCTTACATGGGTCTGTGAAGCGGACAGGGATATCTCAACCCTCGTGAAAGATTTTGGTCGTCAACCCTCGGCAAGACTCGGGTTGACCGGCCAAAATCTTTCACTCGGGTCGAGATATCCCTGTTCACTTCACAGACACATGTCAGATTCTATTACTGTATGCAATGTGAGGGAAATTCCTTTTTGTAATGAGCAAATACACCCTTCAAAGAGGAACCTAATTGAAATTTGTCGATTAATATAATAAACAAACGTAAAATAAACAACGAACGCAATAAATAATCATAATCGTATTTTTTGGGATTAAGGCTATACTTATTACGATTAATAGCTAGCAAATAGTTCAATCTTGTAAAGATATGTACTGAAACGTGTACTTAAAAAAAAAAGTCCAGAGTAATTTTGCGTCCAGCTGACAACCATCTTATTTGACTATTGCACTAGAAATGAGAGGATGAGGACATTACCTCTGTCATTAAGATGGCGTATTCAGCCGTCATTAACTGAACTACATCAATGTACATGTAAGCTGTCAATATGACGTAACCCCTTAACGCCAACCAACAAACCAATCAATAAGATATTAATTTGAAGTTATGTAATTGAATATTTGTCCTTTTAGCAAATTAGAACATATATGTGTTTACAATTTTTAAAGAAAAGTTACAAAATGATATAAGCATGTTCTAATATTAAAAAAAACAACTAGCGAATGAATAGTAAATATTCACAGAAGTTTCGAATAAAACGAATTATTTTTCCATTTACACATTGTGCTGTTTATCACAAATTCGTGTTAGCACTGAAGCCATTAACAACCCAGACATTGATGTCAATGAACTTACTAATGATTCTTAATTTTCTTACCAACGGGAAGATGTCGGTAGCTTTGTTCATTCATAGCTAATATTGATGGATGCCTCAACCAAATAAGTATTAGCTTTGCATGGGAATATGTGTAATATATTACAAATAAACCCATAATTCATTCAATTTCACAATAAATCACAATCTAGATACATGACACTTACAGCTAATATGCCAGGCATTGTATTAGAGAGAATACCGAAAAATGTACCAGTTCACGCAGTGCGTTGGTCATGGAAACCACCATTGCAATTAAGCATAGAATCAAAGTATTAAATAGATACAAAAGCAGGAAAATCAGTTATACTTAAAAGATTATGTATTAAATTGTTGACTTCAATTGATTGTAATAATCTTACATGTGGGAAATTATTCAATACAGCGGCGGTGTGAGTTTTCTTGAATTTATCCAATCGGTCTTTCTGGTCAGCAAGAAGGAAATCAACAACTTTCATTACATAGCTCCAAGCAGTTACGTCGGAATCGTCTCGTTCATAGCACTGAAAATTTATAAAAAACAAATGTTTGATTATTGATAAGCAAATGGATACACAATGAAGTCCCTCGTATTCTAATATTCTATATACAGTGGTGTATGTATCGACTGTGCATTACACAATCGTTAATGTTTAAATCTACCGCATCTGTTTCTTTAATTCGATGATGATCGAAGCACGTTCTCATCTATGGTCTAATGGCATAGGGTGGAGAGCATGCCTAATTGCTATGATATTCCACATAGATTCTCCTGGAATATTTTAGTAATCATAATCATACACAATTCAAATATTTTTAGAAACATTCCAGTTAGTTACACTTTATATCTCGTGAAAGTCGGCGAATGTTAATGTTTTGATAATAACTTACTGTTATTTTCAAAAGCGACCACGTTTATCATCTACCGTGCTTGGTTTTAAGATAGTTACCTGTATGAATTTATCGTTGACGCTGATAGAAGCAAAGTCGTACGTCATCCCTCTCTTCATCAAGTATGCCACCAGCTTGTCTGCATTTTGTCGCTCCATCTCGGATACAGATCGGAAGTATCCCTCAAAGCCTGGGAGGGCCACATAGTGACGCGAGAAACAGTAGGACTAAACAAATCAAATTAATATCTATCAATAATGTATATATAAACTATTTCCCGAAACGTTATAAGCTTGATATGTTGTCTAAGATCACTGGTTTGCTTACAATTATAAACACGACCGTGGCATTACGAACTGTTTATATTGTAGAATTATGCAAGTGAGTTTTGTGAGTAAAGAATACATTACAATTGCTAGGTACTGGTAGTAAGACTGCAGTGACGTCTTGATGTTTCTGTGAAAGAACTGACGTGGTCTCGCTTCATCGAAGCCATACAGCTCATTTGCCGGCTTGGGATCTAGGAAAGAATGGTAAGACAAATTTATAAATTAATTGCTACCATTGATAATAAATATTATGCATTTATGGTCCCTGTAACAGGATGATTATTTACCAGAAAGTGTAATATTTCCCGAAGGTGTAATATATATTCTCGCTCAATTGCATATAGGAACATGAAAATAGATTCGTCTGTTTTACCTTCTACGCAACAATGTCCAGATTAAGCCATGTGGAATATTGTATTACATGTATGTTATTCTATATATGTAATCTTCAAATTGGAGGAAATAAAGATAATAATAGTACGCTGTATTATTCAATGGAAGCGTTGGTGAGTGTAAGGCAAGGGTTCAACTATCACAAAAAAACTCAGCATTCTGTCTCCCAAAATAAACATTCAACACATTGAATGCAGAGAAGGTCATCCCTGAATAACACTGGCAGTTAGGACGTTAATTTCATCAACTAACCAACCAAATTCAACATTTTCACTTATGTTAATATAATCCATTCTTGGAACAATGAATACGTGAAAAGAAGTTTCGTGTTAAAATGGATTCTGCACAATCTTATGATACTATGAGTGAAATCTGAAAACTACAACATGGTAGATACAATATCGTGTTTCTGATTTTGTAAATAATCGATACATTTTTACATTTTTTGTTATGTATATACATGTATGCAAGGGATATTACGGGTATGTTTGATATTAATTAACATGAGTTTAAGTTTATTTGCTTAAAATTTATGTTTCAATGAATGCGTTATTAAGTGAAAAAATGACTGAGAGATTACAATATAATAATGTTTATTTCAATCAAAATGTATTACATGTTTATTCTTGTATACGTCGTATAGTGTGAGGCTCATATGTAGGATCAGTACTGTACTAAATATGTAACCCTCGTGAAATAAAGTTTTTATTATCATACTAATACTAAAAACACGATGACTTTCGTCTGATTCACTATTTCCAATCATTAATTAGTTTTATTTTTCATAACGATTACTACCTGCATATCAATTAAATTTTGAATAATGAATACACCATTTCCATAGCAGTTTCGGTATATGAATTGGAACTGAGTGGCTTTGACCTATATTTAGAATGGTATAGTCTGTAATGGATGTCGCAGAAGACACCTTGTATTCCTGAACACCGCAGTTCTCTTGAAGATAACCTTCAAACAAATCTAGCATTTTCTACTGATAACGTTATCCCTTTATGTCGCCATTTGAATTATGCATCAGGTCTTGTACTTTAAATTTATTAATAAATGGTCTTCAATACAATTAATACAATTCTTCAAACTGCGTTTTCACATTGTAGTTAATGGCTAATGTGTAGAGCTTAACTGTCTGATGCAATCAAGACTATACCTCTCGTATAATCCGTTAAATTACAGAGCGGTGTAGACGGGTGCTATTCTGGTATAATGTAGTTATATTATTGTTGTTAGAATATGATGGAACATAAGAAGATTAGTTATTAGTATTCTGCGCAATCAGATGTATTATTCAAACTGTGCATTTTTATGAAGATGTGCAGCTTTCAATTTTGCGTCATGTGGTGCATGTATAGAATAATGTTTTGACTAATTATTTGAAGTCAAGCATACGTGTTATAAAACATAGGAATATTTGAACAAGCAAAATCTCATCTCTATAATGTTCTTCCATTTTAATGTTGTCGAGGTATTTGACCTCGAGTGAGAATCAATTGTGATGCTTAAGTCTTTGAGTTAAACTTTCGTGTTCGTTTCACTGCGAAATAATTATGACGTGTCGCTCACAAACGCATGACATAACAAACAGTACCTACCCATGAGCTTATATAATTCTGTAATATGCAAATAGAGAATATGGTTATGGCAGCAAGCTAAGTACGTATATTTGACCTATATAATGTATTGTTTTATAGTTTATTCATTTTTCGTTATTTTTATTGCAGACACTGAGATTATCGATACATACCAAAGCTCTGTTCGGCTAGTACAGATTGGCTGTAACACGGCACCACACAGGTTAGCCGCACAAAGGTCGCCACAAACACAGTCACTATCCACATCCGCATCTCTTGTCTGTGGAATCGTAATTGTTGTTCTAATTAACACAAATCAAACGCTAGGCCACCTATCCCTGATATATGACAATACGGTGGCACGGAGTAAACACATGATAAAGACTTTATCAGTGTGAAGGTGCGGGCAAATTTAGTATCAATGTTCTCATACCCTACTTCATCTACCGTAGTATACCTAAACTGTGCCAACAGCTACATAGATTTGTGGAAGTTTTGATTCATCTTCCCTCCATCGTCCGTCATACTTTCCGTAATGTCACTTCATTTAATAACCGGAAGAAAACAACCCTAGGAATGATAACTGTAAGTTAGGGTCTTAGTTTCAGAAGAAACATGAAATGTAAAAATAGCTTAATTGTACATATTTATGCGTTTATACAAAGTAGATTTTAAGCATTTGACACTGTCAACGTTGTTTTGTTCCTATGAAATAAATATTTAAATATCGCCTCATATCACTGTTCGTTATGTCGAAGGTTTCGATGTATTCGATGTTAATAATTATAAAACCAACGAAATTTATTTTAGATACTTTGTTATAACTATTCCAAAACAGATACCCACGGAATAACTAATATAAACTTCAAAAGTACACACGTGTATTTCATTATTACATATGTATTATAATATTTACAAAACGCGTTGCATAAAGTAAAACATACATGTATATGAAAAGGGCAACTTGTGTCCCTGTTACCAATAGAATTTGACCGGGTGGCATTTTCTGTTAAGTTTCTTTGGAAGTAAGCTTCAAAATAATCAGTCTATAAGACGGACAAGAATTTCACTATTCCATAGCATGGTAGATATGTTTACCATAACCTTGTAAAAATGGCCACGACACACAATGATTTACAACATACAGAGAAACCCGTCTTTTATTGACAAAATCTTTGCTATTGAACGCTAACCTAAATAAATCATCAATAATATGGGATAAGGATGATGCAGCACGATTGGATGGAAATGCTATATGGAATATTACAAACCCTCTCTATATCATGTCGGAGACATAAATATCAAGAGTGGATATATTTTGTACAGTTTAAATAGTTTATAGAGCATTAGGGTGATGAAATACACCATTAGGTATTGCATGCTACAAATGCTAAGTTTCTGCAGGCTATCTACTATAGTGTTTTCATTAAAGGTTCATTTTTTCAGAACATCTGTATTTGTAACCTTTTGATAGGGACAACTATGTATAGAGTGGTATATACATGTTATCTTTTATCAATACTGGACAGTTACATAGTATCTTACATCGCTGGTACAGTTACCTTGGTCATTACACTCATAGGGTTCAAATAAATACGTCATTATCAGCGATTGATAACAATACCTTGCCATCTTGTCACGTGATTGACAATCTGTATCCATCGGAGTCCAGGGTTTTTATTATATCATTCGACGCCATTAGACAGCTTATTAACACGGCGAAGTTATGAAGACTCTTGTTGTTCTCATCAGCCTCTGGGCTTGTTGCCTAGCAAGTAAGTTCGCTTAGTACGTTGTTCTGGTTTACTTTTCAACTTGAAATTAAAATTAATGTACATTTAGCTTACATTTGAACTTTTTATATTATACTGATTACTTATTCTTATAATACTTTATATTGGTGTTGTATATGCTAATTTGATAACAAACCTCTGATAACAATTTTTCATAATTTTCATATAATAGTAATATCGTTTCAATGTTTAAAAATGACGCAAAACCCTTACTGTAAAAAATTGTCTAAATCTATACATACGTGGGATTAATCGTTAAAATACATCTACTATACATGACACAACACATACTTCAACAATCTTTTTAATCCACTCTGGTAACTCAAGTTGATAATAAAAACATTGTATATCCGATATTTAACAAGTTATATAATTAAGGGCACATCTTATTAATAACATATTCATATTGATGATACACGATTGGGATAAGACATAATCGCAAATATCGGAGAGCTAGGGCTGCTGTACTCTCCAATCCGTTAACAGTCAAGGTTATCTCTGATATCATATGCTTAAAGTGCACTAGTGTCATATAATATGGGAATATTCATTTATAAATTTTATTTTATAGATTAAAATGTATCGCAGGTGTATATTTATCCAAATGTATTGCAAAGGTATATTTATTATTCTATTTATTAATTATCATTGCTGTATAATGTATGTGTATTTCCTATCAAACTGAGATTGTGAACGTGTACTGAGTTACTCCGTTTGTACTGTAGCTGAGTAACAAATTTGCAACATGGAGACGAATGTGATATACAGCGATATCGCTTATTATCAGAGACATTTAAATATACTATGTAACTATCTGTTATTATTTAGCAAAACTTGTAACGGTAGATAGTTTGGATCTCTTTGATCCCCCACACAGCTCGGCGACGATCAGTTTGCAAAACCGCCCAATCAGGGATTAGTATCGGCGTGAGTTTAACACTTTGATTGACTAATTATAGTTTTGCTTGTAGACTGTGCCAACGTTTGACGGTAAAAGTCTTCTTTTTTTTTGCTTTGCAACTGTTCGGATAATATGCAAATGTTCACATTCGCTAACGCAGCTTGTAGTTTGTAACCGAGTTATTTTTTTATTTGTTACATTAAAGCATTAAAGCAATAATATTTTATTACCATATACATGCATCAATTATTGAAAGTTTGCCTTAGAAGTTAAAAGCCAATACACCAATCGAAAATAATTTATGAAAGAAAATAACTTTTTATAACAGTTTATCAAAAATAGTTCAACGAATCATTTTTGCTATTGTATATCATCTGCGAATTTTCAAATGTGAAACTCTCGGAATATTCAAAATATTATGGAACTAACAGATTTAAACGTATTAAACATTTAAATTACCAATATTTCGACAGTAATGTTGCATGTATGCCAAGGATATTTAATGCAGAGCTTCAGAACTTCCTACTTTCAGATTGTTAGCATACAAGGATGTAAATGTATAATGTTCCTGTTTGATTACAGGTTTCAGTTTGCAAAACGCATTTGAAACTGTATTTAAATCTAGGAAGAAGGAAGAGAAAAAAAAACAATAAAAAAACTCATTCATTTTGCTGATATCGTGCAATTATGTGTTTATTTGGTACAAACAAGGACGTAGATCACTTTTAAAGTCTTGGTACAAACTTTTAAATTGACAAAAATAGCGGAAAAGTGGTCCCGCCTTCTTCCCAAACTATTAGTCAATCAAAATGTTACACTCACACCGATATATAAATGTACTGTTCCCTGATTAGTCGGCCAATCAGAAACGGTTTGCTAACTGATCGTCGCCGAGCTGTGTTGGAGATCAAATTACTTAAAAATAAGTGAAATCGCTGTAAAATGGAAATGTTTATTAGAAATTTTATTTTATAGATTAAAATGTATCGCAGGTGCATATTTATACAAATGTAGGTGTATATTCATATGTTGGTCATAACCACAGGGACCTGACACGCATTTTTAACCAACATTAGTTATATATATATTATAGTATCAAGGGTATAAACTCTTCGGGAGAAAAACCGACCTACATGTATTTAGTCAATGACGTTTTTTTTTTTAAATCTAGCTATTATGGTAAAAAAATACAGAAATAGAAATATTAGTGGTATAGTGATAGGGGGGAACCATTAACTCTCGCAGTTCGCAGACGATACATCATTCATTTAAGATGAATCATTTGATGAAGCTCTGTGTACACCAGACCGTTTTGGACAGAAATCAGGCTTAAAGATAAACCATGAAAAAACAAATGTAATTTGGACTGGAAGTAAAAAGTTCAGTAAAGATGTCTATCATCACAGATGGAAGCTCATTTGGGGCTTGAATTCTCAATAAATATGGATGAAAGGGTTGATATAAATTACAATAAATAAAAATATGGCTCAGTGGTCTAAAAGGATTCTTACACCATTAGAAAGAATATTTGTACTAAAATCCATATTGATTCCAAAATTAAACCATTTTTGTTATATCTTCCAAATCCTAATGACGAAAAAATTGATATGTTGAATAAAACTTTTTTTAACTTATAAAATAAAACGTGATACACTTGTCAAAAACTATGATGAAGGGGGTTTAAAAATGACTGACCTCAGTACATTTATGAAAAAAATCTACCATTAACCTGGATGCGAAGATTGATATTGGCTGAGGAAAAAGAATGGATCTCCATATTTGAAACAAATCGTTTTAGCCCTTCAAATCTTATTGATATTGGAACAGATTATACAAAAATTATAAAACAAACAACAGATGTTGGAAAAATGTATTTGCGGCCTGGTCTGATATGAATTTGAACTAAATAACAAATTATGAAAAGTTATAGAAATCTCCTATTTGGCACAACCCAGTTCTAAAGATAGGCCATGTATCCTTCTTCCAGAAAGAATTGTATCTGAAGGGAGTGAAATATGTTTTATAAATTTAAAGCAAAAATTCAATGTAAAATCGTCAAATTTCTTGTTTTACTGAGGGATATGTGAATCAATTAAAAGTGCCTTGAGATTAAATAAAATTGAAAAAGAATCAAGTTGCATTATCAATAGACCTATTATTCCACATCATATACACATTCTTATAAAAAACAAGAAGGGATGTAAGGATATATATAGCAATCTGACAAAATCAATACAAAATATAAACACTGCAGAATTGAAATGGCTTTTAAATCCCAACATTCAAATAGAAAACTGGAAACAAATATACACAATATCTTCAAAATAACACAAGACACTACAATACAATGGTTCCAATACAGGCTGCAACACAGAATTCTTCCCCTAAATATGTACTTAAAAAACATTGGAGTAAAGAATTGCAACAAATGTAATTTATGTAATATAGAAACTGAAAGCATCGTACATTTATTTTGGGAATGTGATGAAACTAAAATTCTTTGGCAACACCTAATAGATGGATAAAAATAAAATCGATACAAATGTAGAACTAGTTCTTATGTCAATCCTATTCGGGAAAAACAACAGTTATCAAACTTACTTTCCCTTAAATTTTTTAATACTTCATACAAAATACTTTATCTATGTTTCTTCCAGAAAAGGTAATAAGCTTACTTTCAATGATATTAAAAAGTACGTGTTTATCTAATTGTTATTAAACAGCTTGAATACTGATATCTAATTAAATTTTGCATTTGACTGCTGTATCATTATGGGAAGTGAATGTTATTGTATGATTTCAGATTGAGATGATACATATATTTTTCCATTCATAGCTATCCCAGTGAACAACGTAAAAACTGTCCTGGATCAATTTGGCGACACCAAAATAGAAAAGGTGGTAGCACAAATCAACAAGGAGCAGATGGCGAGCTACTTCTACCAGGCATACGTAAGAACACATTAGTATCACTTCTATCAGTTAAATGTAATGAAACATTAGTATTACCTCTACCAGTCATAGGTAAGGACACATTAGTATTACCCCTACCAGGCATAAGTAAGGACACATTAGTATTACCTCTACCGGACAAACGTAAGGACACATTAGTGTTACCCCTACCAGACATACGTAAGGACACATTAGTGTTACCCATACCAGACATACGTAAGGGGAAATTTGTATTACCCCTACCACGCATACGTAAGGACACATTAGTATTACCCCTACCAGGCATGCGTAAGGACACATTAGTATTACCTCTACCAGACATACGTACGGACACATTAGTATTACCTTTACCAGTCATACGTAAGGATACATTAGTATTACCTTTACCAGTCATACGTAAGGACACATTTTTATTACCTTTACCAGTCATACGTAAGGACACATTAGTAATACCCCTACCAGTAATACGTAAGGACACATTAGTATTACCTTTACCAGTCATACGTAAGGACACATTAGTGTTACCCCTACCAGACATACGTAAGGACACATTAGTATTACCTTTACCAGTCATACGTAAGGACACATTAGTATTACCTCTACCAGACATACGTACGGACACATTAGTATTACCTTTACCAGTCATACGTAAGGACACATTAGTATTACCTTTACCAGTCATACGTAAGGACACATTAGTATTACCTTTACCAGTCATACGTAAGGACACATTAGTATTACCTCTACCGGACATACGTAAGGACACATTAGTATTACCTCTACCAGACATACGTAAGGACACATTAGTATTACCTCTACCGGACATACGTACGGACACATTAGTATTACCTTTACCAGTCATACGTAAGGACACATTAGTATTACCTTTACCAGTCATACGTAAGGACACATTAGTATTACCTTTACCAGTCATACGTAAGGACACATTAGTAATACCCCTACCAGTAATACGTAAGGACACATTAGTATTACCTCTACCGGACATACGTAAGGACACATTAGTGTTACCCCTACCAGACATACGTAAGGACACATTAGTATTACCTTTACCAGTCATACGTAAGGACACATTAGTATTACCTCTACCAGACATACGTACGGACACATTAGCATTACCTTTACCAGTCATACGTAAGGACACATTAGTATTACCTCTACCAGACATACGTACGGACACATTAGTATTACCTTTACCAGTCATACGTAAGGACACATTAGTATTACCTTTACCAGTCATACGTAAGGACACATTAGTATTACCTTTACCAGTCATACGTAAGGACACATTAGTATTACCTTTACCAGTCATACGTAAGGACACATTAGTATTACCTTTACCAGTCATACGTAAGGACACATTAGTAATACCCCTACCAGTAATACGTAAGGACACATTAGTGTTACCTCTACCAGACATACGTAAGGACACATTAGTATTACCTCTACCAGACATACGTAAGGACACATTAGTATTACCTCTACCAGACATACGTAAGGACACATTAGTATAACCTCTACCAGACATACGTAAGGACACATTAGTGTTACCTCTACCAGACATACGTAAGGACACATTAGTATTACCTCTACCAGACATACGTAAGGACACATTAGTATTACCTCTACCAGACATACGTAAGGACACATTAGTATTACCTCTACCAGACATACGTAAGGACACATTAGTGTTACCTCTATCAGACATACGTAAGTACACATTAGTGTTACCTCTACCAGTCATACGTAAGGACACATTAGTGTTACCCCTACCAGTCATACGTAAGGACACATTAGTGTTACCCCTACCAGTCATACGTAAGGACACATTAGTATTACCTCTACTAGACATACGTAAGGACACATTAGTATTTCCTCTACCAGGCATACGTAAGGACACATTAGTATTATCTCTACCAGACATACGTACGGACACATTAGTATTACCCCTACCAGTCATACGTAAGGACACATTAGTGTTACCTCTACCAGACATACGTACGGACACATTAGTATTACCCCTACCAGGCATACGTAAGGACACATTAGTATTACCTCTACCAGACATACGTACGGACACATTAGTATTACCCCTACCAGTCATACGTAAGGACACATTAGTGTTACCTCTACCAGACATACGTACGGACACATTAGTATTACCTCTACCAGACATACGTAAGGACACATTAGTATTACCTCTACCAGACATACGCAAGGACGCATTAGTATTACCTCTACCAGACATACGTAAGGACACATTAGTATTACCTCTACCAGACATACGTAAGGACACATTAGTGTTACCTCTACCAGACATACGTAAGGACACATTAGTATTATCTCTACCAGACATACGTAAGGACACATTAGTATTACCTCTACCAGACATACGTAAGGACACATTAGTGTTACCTCTACCAGTCATAGGTAAGGACTCCTTAGTATTACCTTTACCAGGCATACGTAAGGACACATTAGTATTACCCCTACCAGACATACGTAAGGACATTTTAGTGTTATCCCTACCAGTCATACGTAAGGACACATTAGTGTTACCCCTACCAGTCATACGTAAGGACACATTAGTATTACCTCTACCAGTCATACGTAAGGACACATTAGTATTACCTTTACCAGTCATATGTAAGGACACATTAGTAATACCCCTACCAGTCATAGGTAAGGACACATTAGTATTACCTCTACCAGACATACCTAAGGACACATTAGTATTACCTCTACCAGACATACGTAAGGACACATAAGTATTACCCCTACCAGACATACCTAAGGACACATTAGTATTACCTCTACCAGACATACCTAAGGACACATTAGTATTACCTCTACCAGACATACGTAAGGACACAATAGTATTACCTCTACCAGACATACCTAAGGACACATTAGTATTACCTCTACCAGACATACCTAAGGACACATTAGTATAACCTCTACCAGACATACGTAAGGACACATTAGTATTACCTCTACCAGACATACGTAAGGACACATTAGTATTACCTCTACCACGCATACGTAAGGACACATTAGTGTTACCCCTACCAGACATACGTAAGGACACATTAGAATTACCTCTACCAGACATACGTAAGGACACATTAGTATTACCTCTCAGGTATTAAGTACTTTGTCTTTACGCTAAGGAGAGGTTATAAGACTCTTTTATAAGTGGATATGGAGGATAGGGTAATTTTACCCGAGGGTTACAAACTGTTGTAAAACCCGAGGCTTGCAAAGGATTTTACAATATTTTGTGATCCTGGGGATAGAATATATCTATCCTTAATATCCACATATGGAAGAGTACTTTTTAATCATATTTCGACGTTTTATTACAATTTGACAATTATAATGCCCCGCCATTTTGTTGGAAAATTAATTCGAAGAAAACTGCGACTGCGCATGAAAATTGCTTGATACTTTTAACTCAAATCCCATTGCTTTCATCTTATATAGTAATTATAGTTTTGTTTCCGTAAAAACATGTTTAATGTTGGCTTTTTTCGAGAAAATAGTATTTTTGTTGACGCCACGAGGTTGGTTTAGAAATCATACATTTTTTTCTATTTATAAAAAATACATGACTATCATAGCTTTTACATGATTTTTGTACCAAAATAACATTTGCTAACCTTTTCCCACAGAGTAAATTCTTTAAACGTGGAGATGTTGCATTAGACGGATTTTCCAAGTGGTTTGCCGCAGCAGCAAAAGAGGAAAATGACCATGCTGAGAAATTAATGGACTACCTGAACATGAGGGGAGCACAGATTGACTTGAATACAGTCACAGTAAGTAGGAAATATATTGCTAAACGTTAGTATACTGTATTTCCATATATGTCACAGGATACATACAAAATATGATAAATTACTTCATGTGACATTTGGGATAAACCACATCATAAATGTCTGTAGCAGCCTTTTGTGAAAACAAAAAGCAAATAGATTTCATTTGTTGGCCAGTTCAGATAGGAATGCTTCAATATTTCTAAAACAAAGTTTTTTGAAATGAAGAGTAACGTGTTGAAATTTGACTAGTGGTGCTACAAAAAACAAAATAAGTATATATCAAGATAGTTTTAATTGGGCATTAATGTAACAAATCGAAAAATGATACTTTATGCTTAAAGTAAACCAGAAACATTTACAATAAATTTGTTTCTATCTAAACAGCTTCAAGATGTGTGCAACAAAGTATCAGAAAAACTCGCCAATTTCCCTCAGTTCGGCAGAAATGAAGCTTGTGTAAGTTTTTAAATTATTACTTTTAATGCTATAACAAGAGTTATGCATACAATTTACATTACTGATTGTTAATAAAAATGAAAAAAAAATTGTCTGATTATGTATCGAATAATCAAATTGTATGTTTTCTTTAACGATATTCCAATTGCTGAAGTATTACTTTTAACACGACCTAGAGCAAGCAATCAGTCATGAGACACCGACATTAACTAAATGTGAGGTAGATGCTGAGATGTTGTATCAAATATTAAAATTTTCTAGCATGATATGCTTTAACGTTAAGAAATATTAGTGTCTAGTTTGAATGACTAAGAACAATGGAGCCATCCGATGAAGTAATGTGCATGCATAATGTAATGTTTGTGTTGTGAAAGGACAATTGAAATATGTGTACATTAATCGGATAACGATCATATCTTCTTTTCATTTTTTAGATCTGTAACTTTATGTCCCGAGACCAGGTTCACTCAGATACTGAATGTTTGGTAAGTACATTTTAGTGTATTTTATGTATATGATATTTAAAAATACGTTTTCTTTTTGTTATGGTTGCAATGGAATAATGATAACTGGCCACGTGTAAATTATGTAATCCTGGCTTATTGACCTTGGGTATCGAATTTAATGCTAAATATGTATGCCTCATTGTCAGTGAGATGAGAGCATGGCAAACATTTTACATATTACAAATTTTAGCATCCGAAGTACAAATCAAATGTTATGGTGAGAAGTAACTTTTTTTTTATAAATGTTATGGTGAGAAGTAACACACATCAACAAAATTTCATTTTAATACTTTGCATACAAACTTTTACAGAAAGGCCCAAGTAAATGGTTCTCCGGCCTCCAGGCTATGGAAGACTCGCTTGTCCTTGAGAGATACGTGAATGACGAACTCCTCACGCTTCACAGTGAAACATCTAGCGACCCACACGTAAGTAAATATGACGCAACTAACTAGTAATAGAAACAATAACAGAATAATGACCCACAACTAAGTAAATATGACGCAACTAACTAGTAATAGTAATGATGAAAGAACAATGACACACATGTAAGTAAATATGACGCAACTAACTAGTAATAGTAATGATAAAAGAACAATGACACACAAGTAGGTAAATATGACGCAACTAACTAGTAATAGTAATAATAAAAGAACAATGACACACAAGTAAGTAAATATGACGCAACTAACTAGTAATAGTAATGATAAAAGAACAATGACACACAAGTAAGTAAATATGACGCAACTAACTAGTAATAGTAATGATAAAAGAACAATGACACACAAGTTAGTAAATATGACGCAACTAACTAGTAATAGTAATGATAAAAGAACAATGACACACAAGTAGGTAAATATGACGCAACTAACTAGTAATAGTAATAATAAAAGAACAATGACACACAAGTAAGTAAATATGACGCAACTAACTAGTAATAGTAATGATAAAAGAACAATGATACACAAGTAAGTAAATATGACGCAACTAACTAGTAATAGTAATGATAAAAGAACAATGACACACAAGTAAGTAAATATGACGCAACTAACTAGTAATAGTAATGATAAAAGAACAATGACACACAAGTAAGTAAATATGACGCAACTCGCAACTAACTAGTAATAGTAATGATAAAAGAACAATGACACACAAGTAAGTAAATATGACGCAACTAACTAGTAATAGTAATGATAAAAGAACAATGATACACAAGTAAGTAAATATGACGCAACTAACTAGTAATAGTAATGATAAAAGAACAATGACACACAAGTAAGTAAATATGACGCAACTAACTAGTAATAGTAATGATAAAAGAACAATGATACACAAGTAAGTAAATATGACGCAACTAACTAGTAATAGTAATGATAAAAGAACAATGACACACAAGTAAGTAAATATGACGCAACTAACTAGTAATAGTAATGATAAAAGAACAATGACACACAAGTAAGTAAATATGACGCAACTAACTAGTAATAGTAATAATAAAAGAACAATGACACACAAGTAAGTAAATATGACGCAACTAACTAGTAATAGTAATGATAAAAGAACAATGACACACAAGTAGGTAAATATGATGCAACTAACTAGTAATAGTAATAATAAAAGAACAATGACACACAAGTAGGTAAATATGACGCAACTAACTAGTAATAGTAATGATAAAAGAACAATGACACACAAGTAAGTAAATATGACGCAACTAACTAGTAATAGTAATGATAAAAGAACAATGACACACAAGTAAGTAAATATGACGCAACTAACTAGTAATAGTAACATTAACAGTACTATGATCCACATGTAAGTTGAGATTGATTAAAATTCCAGGAAAGTATAGAACAATGAAGATTTATATAAATTATTAATACATTAGACATTATGTATACCACATTTAATGTTGAATTTCTTGTTTCCATCATTATATCTTTCATCAGTCGGTACGTCTGTGTTATGTTTACTGATAAAGGAAATCTATAAAGTATTAGTCTAGTAACAGACAGAGTAATGTAGACAATACACCAATAACTAACCAAATTGTAACTATAAAGCATTTTTTTATTAGGATCACAATTCATAATCATGTCATAGAGACTATTTTCACTAATGAAGCATCATTTGTTGACAGCTTGGCCACATGTTGGAACACGAGTTCCTGGGTGAACAGATAGACTCTATCAAACAGTATGGAGACTATATCACTACGCTTAACCGTGTTGGTGCTGGACTTGGAGAGTACGAGTTCGACAAGACGCTCCAGTAATATGGTCTTCAGCGGTAGCGCCTACAAATAATCAGAGCGCTACAATAATCTATACTCTTTCGATGTGATGTTGTTTTAAACTGATAATAGAAACTACTTCACAGTCCACAAAAACTTTTGTGAACATGATCGTTGTGAATAAAAAGATATGTGTCAATGATTAAAAAATGTGATAGCTGAGATTTTGTTCCGTTTTGGTAAGTTCGAAAGTCATTTTCTTGTGAATGAGATTATAAGACTAATGAGAGAAAAACATATTATTGAATGATAGACATTATATGGCCGTTTATTTTCTCGGAATGATATGTTCGCATTTACGCGAAAAATGGCTGGGATTGCGAAAATTGTGTCTGCGAAATATTTAGTTCAAAAGCCATATGGCCAAATTTTGAGATAGCTAAAATTTTCGGTTCTAATTTTCAGTTTAAATCACGAAAAGATTGACCAGGTAAATAACCGGCTATACTTCACAATGATGGGGAGACAACTGAAAAACATAACATAAAACCTAATAACAGATGAACATAACATAAAACCTAATAACAGATGAACATAACATAAAACCTAATAACAGATGAACATAACATAAAACCTAATAACAGATGAACATAACATAAAACCTAATAACAGATGAACATAACATAAAACCTAATAACAGATGAACATAACATGGATATAGGATCTTACATGAGTGATCATTTCATATGAGATTTTATGAAACGAGTCTAAGAAGTTTTTATTTTTGCGAGCCTTGGGGAGCAAAAATTAAAACTTCGAAACGATAGAAGATACTTTTTTCACATAGCTACAAATACTTGCATAACAAAGAATTTACGTCAATATTTATTCCAAAAATCCAGCAGATGCCGCCATTTCGTCCCGCCGTCCTCGTAATCCTGACGTCACATCATTTTTTCTGACGTTATTTTATGTTTCTGTAAACTTCACAATGGATTTCTAGCCAATGAAAATCGCCCCAGGTCATATTACACTAGTGACATACGAAAAAATATTACACGGGCGAAATCACTAGATATCAGACAGATTATGTGATAAAACCTAATAACAGATGAAAATAACATATAATCTAATAACAGATGAACATAACATACAACCTTATAACGGATGAACATAACATATTACCTTATTATTATATTGCTGTGTGTTTTGCTCGCTCCTGATTGGCTGAAACTACACTTTTCCGCCACGATATTATACAATTATCGACCTATTTTCAGGTGGATACGTGAGTTAACTATCCGAGTAAATGATATATCCCGAGGCCGGAGGCCAAGGGTTATATCATTTTCGAGGGTTGATAACTCACCGTATCTATCTTAAAATAGGTTGATAACTGTTTTATTATATGACACTTACGTGATATTAACCTGGCTCTTCAAAAAGACTTAACTACAAAAAACAGGATGATATTTGCAAACTTTCTGAAAAGTAGTTACATGTAGTATTTGGAAAATATTCAAAAGCTTCTTGCTAACGGTGTAGACGGGTAGAACCGGAATATTGTATTAACTGCGGCCCGTCCAGCATTCTTGAACGTTTTCCATAAATTGAAGTTTGCAGTTGCCTTCCGCCATATATGTTGCCGACAATAATAATGACGTCACAATAGATTATCCCGACGTCATTGAATGAGGCAAACTACCGTTACGCTATATTTGGGTACGACTCGACCTCTATTTGTGACACAGGTTGCTGGACTCAAAATACTTTTGAGAAACGTATGGTTCCAATCAAAATACAGCAAAAGCACGTGTCATATAATAAATCACGATATCCGCCAGAAAATTCCACACTATGCATCATGACGTCATCCCAGGTTGATATAAGATTCCAAAACCCACAGGCCGTACCCAAATATCGAAATCTTGCATTGTGATGTTATGTAAAATGACGTCACTGGTATTTTTTCTGATTGTTTCCCTTCAAGTACAACTGTTTGGATGCGGTGTGATAAGAAGTCTGTAATCCATGTAAGTGTTTGTCCTGTAATACCGTAATATTTGAGTTTGTATCTATAATCGCTTACAAAAGTACAACCGTGCTCCATGTTTATTTAAGGAATAATCTCGAAATTATAACCATCAAAAAAGTAAAAAATACAGTCATTACAACCCTAGTTGGCGATTATCATAAAGTGCTGAAGGACAATTCCCCGTGAAAATGTGCATATGCCTGGTTGCAAATGGTCGTTAAAAAGCCATAAAACATCTTATTACGATGCTCTGCTTCAAAGTATGGATCTAAATGATATCTTCTGTGTTTACATGTCTTACATCGATGCTCTGTTTCTTCGCGTTTACCTTAAATGTGCCAACCGTAGTCATTTTAAATTTCGCGGGTGGCCATGTTGTTTACATTGCCTACGACGGAAGCGGAAAGTCGGGATACCCACTCAATGCCATTTCTGCGCATGTCTGCATAAATTAGTGAAGAGGTCTATAAGTTTCCAATGGGTCCAGGTCGTACCCAAATATAGCGTAAAGGAAATTTCCTTGACGTCAAACATCTATTGTGACGTCATCATTCAGCGAGATGTGTCGGGGAGCCGCAGGTTTACTGGAATCAATGTGACTCTGCCAATATTTGTGTGTACATTTTTGTCATATTTTTCAAATAATATACAAAAAGTATTACGTGGTGTTGTCTCTATTTTATTGATATCATCAGCCTTCGTTTTTCTCTTCAAAATTATTCAACATGACTATTGTGTATTGGGGAGAGGGGTTGCTCAATATAATGAAGAGGAAATATATGTACATGAGTAACCATGACAAAAATAATTCGATAGTACAAACATGTATATTTAATGAGAATACATTGAACACATTTCGAACGCCATTGCATAAGCAATTTCTGAAGGAATCGAGGTGTCTACTTCATCTATGTAAACATAGGTAACATAATACTAGTCATTCTTGCACAAAACATGCCTCCTTTAATTATATAATTATGGCTTAATCCTGAGGACACACTAATGGATTACATTATAAACCTACATGACTAAATACGTCAGTCAGAAGGCTGTATACACACTCCAAATACTCGATGTCTTGAATAGCCATGCAGTATTTGTTTTGTAAGTGTACCCGTATCAAAATATGGAATATAACAACACCACTTTGTCAGGACCACAATGGAGAACCAGCTGAAGAGGCACTGTTCATCGTGATTGCCAAAACACGTTACAAAGAGGCCACAGACAATTATAAGTTAAAATCGTGAAAGTTCTTCGAATTTCGAATGAAATTTCACATATACGACCATGTATCAAGCAATGTTCAGCTACGTTGTATCAAGGTACTAAGAAAGAATTTTAACATATCTGTTTGAAGTAAGAGGTCATTACAGAGATCTTTGAATTCGAATAGATTGTGAAAAAATGGGTTGAAGCGCAAACAACTATTGCTTCGGGTAAATGTTGGCTTATTGCACTTGGTCGACGAAGATTTAATTCAAATAATGGACGACACACGGTCAACAAGTGTTGCTGAAGTCAGATGATTCTAATTGCATCACAAAACAAACGATGCAAAAATGAAAGCATTCAAATTAGTAAGATTGATGAGGAGATATACGTATTATACAGGGTGTGTTTTAACGACAAATACAATGTATAATATATAAAACGCAGGCGACAGTACAAGTAAGTGCATTTACCAGCGTTTTTTGTCATCACTGATAATGTTTTTCGAGTTCCTTTTTATCCTTGAATGGTAATACATTATACAAACTGACTAAAATGACGGCGGCTTATGTTACCGTCTGTTAAGCTGATCACGGGACCTCCTTTGTTGTCCTAGTCACGACTTCGTGGTCGGGATTTGATACCCTCTCGTGATCGTGTCAGAAAAATGATATAAACTATTTATAGCTTTACATTTGGACCAACCAGCAGACGATATTTTGTTTCACCTGAATGAATAACGGTTTTAAAAAGTAGCTTATGTTTATAAATGGCGGTGACCTACATATATACTTATACCTACTGATGCTAACACATTTCCATTCCAATAACCAACCTCTCTACTGAAATAAGGTAAGCAAACGAACTTTATTGCGATAGTAAAGAATTGTAATTTTATGTATAATGCATTTTAACGAATCATTCAATAGTCTAATAGTAATCTTATCCATACTCAAAGTTACAGTAAAAGAGCTTCTCTATTGTGTTTATACAAAATGTATAATGTACATGTACGTAGTATATTGATTTACGTACTTACATTGTACTTCACTACAATAATAAATTGTAAGAATTTTCCATTCCCCTACTGTACTGTCAATATTGTTAAAATTGCCAAATACATAATATCTTTAATAAAAAATACGTTATTGTAACATACTAATTTATGCTGACAGCTCGTATCGTACTCTTCATACTTGTACCTGTTACCTTACCGTTGCCTGTCTTTGCCAAGTTGTTGAGAATTTCAAGAAGCTCTCAATCTAGCAGTTTCGAATAAAGAAATATTATAACAACATGTGATAGTGTAATTCAGTTTCTATCTTTTGTGATTTTGAGTTATTTGTGGTCAATCTACAGCCTGTCCATAAAGGCAATGCTAAGTATTATTGAAAGAAATCACCTCAAATTGTTGTGGTATAAAATCGGAATAATGTCATGATTTATGAAATATACAATCTGAAAATGATATATAGATACCATTATACCAAAAATTCTCTATTTACAGAAGTTACACAGTGTATGGAAATGGATATTCATATCACACTATTGGTTTTGTCAACAGCAATCGTATGTTTATATGCTAGCGGTAAGTTGATACATTATGTAACCGACATACGTGTACAAAGTTGTTTCCCTATCACTCAGAATGGCTAACAGACGATACTTCCAACGTATCATCCTCAATACTCCAGGGGTTCCGAACACTTACGATCTCTACACCCCTGGAATATATCATAATACATTTGAAGGCAACAGAATGGTACACTGTGGTTAGCAGGAAATATTTGCAGGCCTGTGATTACTTCAGATGTTTCCCGCTGAGCTGCCCCCAATATTACTACATGTATGGCATAGTGCAGGGGCGTAGAGATAGTAAGTAATGGAACCCCAGGAGCATCGAGGATGCCGATTTATATTACCACATATTGCTCAAGTAACATAACAATGTTTAGAAAAATAAGGCCAAACAGCATATACAATTATATATGATGACAAATGCATATACAATTTGACTGTTATGTGGTTATAATTAAAGATATATCGTATTTGTTTAACAGGTCTGACTAATGAGGAGCTGACTTACTTCAGAGTCAGCGGTTCATATGATGCTACTGTTAATGTAGCTTCACAGACAGACAGGTATTGATAAATACTTAATTATACTATATATATAATCACATAGACTGATATTCAGTGACTCCACCAACGTAATATAATCCGTACGATTCGAGCACGTCGTGAACAAATAGCAAACTTCTTGACACAGTTTAACATAGGGACTTTTTGCAAAGTAGGTTAAGTACAAAACTGACTTAAGTCTAAAGTTTTCATATAAGCTACATCAGAAGAAAAGCTTAAGTTTTGACTTAAGTCTGCACTTTTGTTTCGAGAAATCGGAGCCTTGTCCTTTTTGTTCATTTTATATGAGATTTTATAAAAAAAAAATCGTCTCGACGATTAAAGTGAATAGTCGGGCAAAGAAAATCAGTCTAAATGCGTTCATTGGCCTTCCAAAAGTTCTCACATATTGATACGACGGCCAAGTTCTGCTTACGTTTCCCAGTTCTGACCATTAAAATAAAGGAAAGTTGAAAGCATTGAAAGCGAGGCTGCGTGGAAATGTAACCACGGACATAGTCAGCCGGGAGGACATTTTAGGATCCCTATACTTTAAATTAATTTCTTTGTACGCATACAGATTTTGGCAAGAGATTTCATTTTTCTATTTCATAAGAAATTATACTGGATACATTCACACCAGTTTACCGACTTTAGCCATCCTGCCCGACTGTTCACTTTAAACTTTTGATCTCCAAGGCTCGGGAAATATCACGCCTTCGGGTAAATAAACCTCCATATAACAATGCAACCGTGGACATCACTGCATAGAACAATAATAATAATAAAGATTATATGTGACCACCTCATGTAGGCGAGCTAAATAAAACAATACTGACAGTGAACTTAAGCTATGATTTTAAACAGGTACATGATCATGGCGTCAGGTCAACCGGATCATGATTGGGAAGTTGTCAACCCTAACACACCAGTCGACCAAAACTACAATATCCCGATACCGAAAACCCCAACAAACGAGAGCACTCCGGGATGTTTGGCTCTAGGCATCATCGGCATTACCAGAACTGGTGTTGCCCTTTACAATCCTCTGGATGCCCAAAGTGAAAATGCTGTAGAAGGTCCTGGGGCGGAGGTACTAGACAGCTGTGATGGACACGCGGATCCGCGCGGAGTTTACCACTATCATGACCTACCTTTCAACTGTTTATATAGAGGTGATGTGGACGAATTTATGGGAGTAGCAATGGACGGCTATCCTATCTATGGACCTAAAGTAAACGACAGTGGGGTCATCAAAACTCTAACGTCGGCTGATCTGGATAAATGTCATGGTAGATTTACTGCGGATGGGAGATATCGGTACCACATGACATTCACATTTCCTTACATATTAGGCTGCTTCTGGGGAAGTATACTATACGACAGGACACAAACGCAGGCCATATGTTCTTCAGATACCTCAGTTATATATCATTAGCATCCGAAATATAATAGGAAAATTATTTGAAAAAGAACTGTCATTTACCATCAACTGTTATAATTGATAAGACATAAAGTTTCATTTTTATCAAACGGAAGTATAAAACTGTTTATGATGTTCCTTGCTTTATAATATGAGTACCTTATTGTGCAGAAGGTACAACGTATTCCACACACTTTTATGTAATTATTTTGTTACACAACCAGTGATCATTTTGTGAGAATAGCACATTTTATGATATGGATACACTGTCACCTTCGTCAGCCATTGTGTATGTGTATATTCATAACGTTTCAATTTCAGTGTGGAACGCCTTATTCGGTCACTACCTCTGTAACTGTTCCACAATGACTGGCGGTGGCGATGGTGCCCCTGATCCTGCTTGTCACCATACTAATGCGAACAAACCATCCTATTGCTGTGACCTCAGACCAACACCTAGATACTGTACGGACCCCAATACAGGTACGACTGCCCGCCCTTCAAGTTCAACTTCTCGCCCTTCAATTACGACAACTCGCCCTCCCAGTACGACTGCTCGCCCTTCAAGTACAACTGCCCACCCTCCAAGTACGACTTCACGTCCTTCAAGTACAACGGCCCACCCTCCAAGTACATCTGCTAACCCCACAAGCACGACTACTCGCCCAACAAGTACAACTACCCGCACCACAAGTACGACTGCTCGCCCTTCAAGTACATCTGCTCACTCCACAGGTACATTGAACGACTGCCCGTCCTTTAAGTACAACTGTCCGTCCCACAGACGTACTTTTTCCTTCTCATCTAAAGCAAATTTAGTATTTATTATTCTTATTTATCCAAATAATATTTCAATAAACACTAACTAGGAAAACTTCAATTTCCCCTATCATCCTAAGTTTGGAATTTGATAATTATTATTAAATCAAAATAGTGTCATTTCAAAGACTTTGACGAGCGACTATTCCCTAATGGTTTTCCGCATTCAAAATATTTGCAAAATCTGCTTGATAAAAGTATTACTGACCTGACCAAATGAATCTTAAATTAATAGTTATGCCACATCCTTCTGGCCAATATAAACTACACCAAAATAGCACGTATATAGTCACATGTTCCACTGACGAGAAATTTTCTCGCTGTCTTCCTCAAATGGTGATTAACTACATGTAGTTCATTAATTTAAATGTCAATGTTTGTAAGGCCTAAAAAATATTCCTTTCTTTCTTTTTCTCATTTTTGGAACCTTCCCTCCTTTTAAGCAACTCATCTCGCTTCCCAAAGAAAATATCATTGAAGTGATCAGTTAATATTTTGCAAATATTTTGCAATATTTCGTGTTTAATTCACAAGTTGTTGTAGCTGAATTAAGACAGTGGACTCTGACGTATATAACAAGTGGTGATTTCATTTTAACAAGAAAAAATCTGAGTCAGTTCAACAGTACATATAATCGAGTAACAAAAGTTTTTCGAAATATAAATCCAACAGTAAGGGCGCTGCAATAATTCGTGCATCTTAATATTTGTCGTAATGAATCAATATGGCTTTATTTTCTTGTTTCAGATCCAACACAAACTTGCTTCCCCGATTGTGATCCCAATGGAGCTAATACACTAAACCAGAGTTACGCCTACGTGTATCTTCTCTTGCTAGCGTGCTGTTACGGAATATTACAGCGTCTCGTATAAAACTTTATTCATATTACTCCATTATTAGTTACCATGTCATCACAAAGTTTGGTTAATTCATTTACGCAAACTAAAACAAATGTGTTAATAACAAGCTTGGCAATTTATAATTAAACATCGTTGTTATATATAACTAATTATTTCAAATCAAATAATAATGTAACTTATATCTGTAATAGCCATTAAGACTGAATTTGGTTTATGTTTTCGAAAGGATATTGAAATTTGTGTTTACTGGAAAACAATACATTAAGTAAGATGTATAGTTTGCTTATACATCTGTTGTAAACGTTTTATTTTTCGATTTTACTAATACATGTATCCAGGCAACAGTTTTGTCAATGTATTCTAACAAACTATTCTGTTAAAATTCTGAACAGGAAATCATTACAGAATTGTTAGTAATGGACTTGCCTTTATCTCATGATTTTTTCCATTAATGAATATTGATAAAATTACTAGTAGACAGCAGTATTTTTACCTTAAATTATGTATAACTCACACATGTAACAGGCCATTTTATACTTCGCTCATTTCCCAAAATATCATATCATATCTTTACATTGTTTTTATTTGTACATGTATGAATATATGTTATATAAATTTTTCATATTATATGGATTTTGCAGGACAAAATCATTACTACATATTTGTGAATATTTTTAATAACATTGTATTCATTTCTCTCAATGAGATGTATGGTATATTACCTATATCATAATTATATGTTTAATGAATTTATCAGTTTCGCTTAGTAAAATCCTCGATTAAAACCGTATCTTCAATACTTACGCTATCAAGCAAAGTAGGGTAAGCATAATGAAGATCTGGATTTAATTGATTAATCTGATTAAAATTGAATATCGAATTCATAGTGTTCCATAAGCGTTGATGAGAAATAGACAACGGCAATTGTATTTCAAAATTATACGTCTATACATTAAATGTAATGCAAATAGTATGGAAATTTATTTCATATGAAAAAAAGGCATATACATTGAATGAAATATTGAACAGGTTTCATTTTGTACATACTATTTAAATAGTTGGGATTCCTATTACTGTATTAATTAAAGAGAATTTCACTTATCGACATATTCTTGTCTGTACTTATGAGTTAGTGGTTCGGGCACCTCTAGATTTTACAGTATAATAATTATATATATAAACATACAGATTAAGTGTAAAAAGAATATACTTAATAGAATCTAAATTATCAAGAATTGGTAAACATTCTTATATCTTCAGCGGTATGTGTATTATAAAAGCACACCTAAGAAACGTTTCTTTGTTTTGTGTGTTAAATAGTATTATGTATAGCACAACATGTAAATTAAAAGTTAAAGCTATGAATTTCAGTGTTACAATACAGTAGATATGTTGAAATGTTGAAAGTAGATCACATTGATTATGTACATAGTTTTATTTGTATAATTGCTGTATTTTCTTCTCCAGCTTCCCTTTTGCTACTAAAACCTATAAAACAGTATTCTATAGTTGATAATTTGGGTATACACAAAATTGAAAATTCACCATAAACATAATATGGATACGCATTAACATTTTTAATTTGAAGTGATGCATTTATCATTTTGTTCATGTAAAAGAAGGCTTCGTGGACTTTTATGTCCCACAGAGTAAAATTAAAACATTATGTTTTTTTTATTAGATTTAATCAAGAAAACTTAACTGAAACAAAATATTGTTGTGTATCCATGATCTATATTGAAAACAAATTTGTATTCACGTGAATAAAATTTTATCTTAAAACATTAGTCTTCAATACTCTCTGCTCAAAAAGTGTCATATCTTCCATAAGTTCTATTTCATCAGAGTATTTTGCTTAATCATATATAATAGTACTTGACCTCAAGTCCTCCAAATTATGTACTACTTACTTCAAATCTTCTTGAAAATATAATGTTCATACATGTGTAAGTATAGGTAAATTCGTTAAAGCACTTCATCACATACTTCAAATCTGTTCTTTGCATTAGGGGAAAAACATGTATCATATGGTTACAGCACTGATGGAGAGATATGAACTTGTAAATCTAAAAGCTATAGATACACAGATACACTTTCAACAGATGGAAAATCTAAAATATTTTATATTAAGGACTTACTAGAAGGTGACTTGATTTGTTCTTAGATTAAACTACTTTTAGAATACACAAGTATAGCTTTTCTGTCATTAGATTTGTAGCTCCTTTGTTTCTGGAACCTTGTCTGTCTAGGAGCAGATCTTTAGAGAAAAAGATTGTGAAGTGCACAAATCATTGGTCTCTGAAGACATCTGAAACTGCATATTATCAATCTGATCAATCCGAGTTACTTCCCCTTGTTTTTCTAACACGACACTTTGCGTTGTCTTGTATTAACTTGTATTTAAGCATTGTGGTCAAAAGAGTTTCAGGTTTTGATGTGTTCATGAATTTAGCAGAGATATCAATTTGCCTTCTATGACATAGATTTCCAGAAAACTGTTCATTTGCTTATAATTACATTGTAGCTTATACTTTTGAATGTGACACTCGGGATCCCATTCCTGTATATACATGTATCTAGCTTATACTTTTGAATGTGACATTCCCATTCCTGTATATATTTGGTACAAAAATCACTACAGTCAGCTCCAAGATTGCCTACCAAATAAATTTTTAAGTCATATGAAGAACTGGTTTATTTAATGTAGAATTATAATTTTTAGGAGAAAATTTCATCCAATATCGATAAATCTGGTTGCTTTCTGTTCGTAATTTCAGTAAATTGTTTATCCACACTTTCTGACCTTCCCTCATTTACTGAATCACTGTCAATGGAATGTTCAACAATGTGAGCACTTTCTGAACTTTGTCCTTTTGAAGGTGAACCTGGTATATGGTTTGATCTCTTATACGCTTTCTTTCTATGTATCTTTTGTCTGAGTAAATCAGTCCTTTTGTGAACATGAGCAGATCCAGTTTCTGACATTTCCTTAGTAGACGTGTCTCTGAATTTCCTAAAATAAAAAGAAGATAACTTGATTTATGTCAAACAAATTTCCAATGAATGGCTATCATTATGCAATTGACAAGTTCTTTTTTATAGACAAATTCACTTCAATTCACAATACAAACAAATCTCAGGGTATTTTATCACCTTCACACATCAAAACAATAATAAAAAAGTGTGAATTTGTTGTAAGTGTGTATTTTTTTCAATTGTTAGCTACATAACACAATCAATGGATTAAATATTTCCTTGTCACCACTAATTTTAACAACAGCTACCTTGGGGATTTTTGTGGACTTTTTTTCCTGATGTTGTCACTGATAAGTAAGGTGTCGATGAGCGATGGTACCCTACCAGACACGGTCTCTCCCATGACAACACACGTTGAAGGTTCTGTCACAATAATGTCTTCTGGGGTTATGTCACATTGTGTGTTCTGTTCATTCATAGAGGACATCATCTCTTCATCCTCGTCAACATCTCCAGAAAGAGATTCTGTAACAGCTTGTGTTGTCCTTTCTTGTTTCTGTTCTATGAGTGTTTGATCTGTATGTTTTCTCACTGTATTCTCTCTCATCTTCTGTAACTTAATGCTTCTTATAAGATCTTCTCTGCCAGCCTGTTAAGAGGAGAAAATATATGAAATAGTTGGTTCAAATGGGTTCTTTTTTATATAGAGGTTTATGATAATTATTGTATTGCCAGTCACAAAACTCACATCAAAAGATAAAATCACAATCGCTGGAAGGCGGGATTAATCAACAGTAAATTGTACTTTACCCAGGTTGTTTTGGGATCTCAAAACCAGCATATTCAACCAATTCTTACTATTTCATGGATCAAAATTTTGCGATAATGGTATTTTTTCTCTATCAAAAACAAGAGCAGACAAATTACAATTTTTCTTATAACGAAAGTTACTTACTTTACACCATTACCACCACTGAAAAGTTTGAGCTTCTGATTTTAATTCAAGATGAAAATATCAAAAATAATTAATTGCATTCCGAAAAAATTCTTTGGCACCCTTTCTTAAAGATGCTCCACCGCCGACAGAGCATAAATGATGTTAATCATTTGAACAATAATTGGTGTTTAATCGTGTATATATATATGCCTAATTAACAGAAAAAATAATATAAAATAATTTATTTCGCCTTTGGTGCATGCGCAATCAGTACTTCATTCCATATTGGATATAGTGTCACAGAATTTTTTCGGGATGCAATTAATTATTTTTCATATTTTTAACTTGAAGTAAAATTAGAAGCTCAAACTTTTCAATGGTGGTAATGGTGTAAAGTAAGTAGCTTTTGTAACTAGAGAAAAATACTAAATCGTCTGCTCCGGTTTTTTATAGCGAAAAAAATACCATTTGACAGCGGTAGAGCATCTTTAAGGTAGGTCCATACTTTTGAAAACCGCACCAATTTATATGACGCTAAACCGGAAGCTGCCAAGGTTGTTTTAAATTCCAGAATGGTTTCCGATACGCTACGACATTCCACTTGGATATTTTTTCAATAAGTGAAAATTGTCTACATATAATATTGAATGTTTAAAATCATTAAATAAATCAAATAAAAGCAATGAATATGACATGCTATCTCTGAGGTTTTTGCGGTCCCTGTCGTAAATGGGAATGGACTTTCAAACACCGGAAGTAACGTTCGTCGCAATTAATGATAAGAGGGGACCCGTCCGCACTGAAATTCCGGAATTCAATAAAATCGCCTACGGATATCCTTAAAACACAAAATTTGGCGAAAATCATAAAAATAAACAGACACAAACCAGATAGAATATGACAAAAACATATGAATTGATGTAGAATGTTTTTTTGTGGCATGATTTTTTAAAAATAGTGAAATATGACCAATCTTAGCCCTGGATGAAATTGGGTTAGGGTTGTGAGTTACAAACTTTAAGCTTACAAAATTGTGAAAATTTGATCGAGGACCCCAAGTTTTTATATGATATTTAAAGATATATTATCTTGGGCATATCATATACAAATATTGTGAAATTAACATGGGTTTTCATTTCTTTTTTTGCCTATTTATTGTTTTTTTAGGGGCGTAAACATGGCAAAACATGATAATTACGTATAGAAACGGTCCTCAGAAATAAAGAAAATTAGTTACCATTTGTAAAAATACAATAATTTTGTATATTGTTTTATCATTAGAAATTAAGGACAAAAAATCAACAGGATTGAGACTACATTCACCCTAATATTATGAAAAACATATTTTCATGAATTTTTCTTTTTGCGGCCAGCAAATTTGTACGGATGGTATATTTCAAGCTCAAATATCTCAAAAAGTAGTTCGAGAACACCCATTTTTCTATACAGATTTGAAATCTACATGAAAAATGTAAGAAAATAAGACCTATAAGAAAACAAGAGGCCCAGAGGGCCTGTATCGCTCACCTGGTTTTTTGTTAGTAATATTATCACAAGACTCAGACAATTAGAAAAATAAACAAAATTGACTCCCAAAGTTTAATTTTGAATCACAACCATACAATGATGCTATTGATACCATACAAATATGCTATCCAATACATAGGTTCAGAGACAAAGCAATTTATATGAAAATAGTAGCCTAATTGACCTTTTGACCTCGCATCTATTGCCGTCTAAGGCCCTGGGGGTCAGCCCTATCATTTGTACAATTTCAAATCCCAACCCTATAAGGATGCTACCATTGCATTATAAGTGCTCTTCCATTCTTAGTTGCAGAGAAGAAGTCGTTTATATGGAAATAGCTAAATTGACCCCTTTTGACCCCACCCTTCAGGCCCCCGGGGGGTCAGCCCCATCATTTGCAAAATTTTGAATTCAAACCCTAGAAGGATGTAACCATTGCATTATGAGCTTAATCCCATGTTAAGTTGCAGAGAAAAAGTTATTTATATGGAAATTGACCACTTTTGACCCCGCCCCTCAGGCCCCCGGGGGGTCAGCCCTATCATTTGCACAATTTTGAATTCCCACACTATAAGGATACTACCATTGTATTATGGGTGCTATAACGTGCTTAGTTTCAGAGAAGAAGTCATTATATATGGAAATAGCCAAATTGGCCCCTTTTGACCCCGCCCCTCAGGCCCCCTGGGGGTCAGCCCCATCATTTGTACAATTTTGAATCCCCATCCTATAAGGATGCTACCATTGCATTATGGGTGCTATCCCATGCTTGGTTTCAGAGAAGAAGTCGTTTATATGGAAATAGCCAAATTGAACCCTTTTGACCCCGCCCCTCAGGCCCCCCGGGGGTCAGCCACATCATTTGTACAATTTTGAATCCCCAACCTATAAAGATACTACCATTGCATTATGAGTGCTATCTCATGCTTAGTTTCAGAGAAGAAGTCGTTTATATGGAAATAGCCAAATTGACCCCATTTGACCCCGCCCCTCAGGCCCCCGGGGGTCTGCCCCATCATTTGTACAATTTTGAATCCCCACCCTATAAGGATGCTACCATTGCATTATGGGTGCTATCCCATGCTTGGTTTCAGAGAAGAAGTCGTTTATATGGAAATAGCCAAATTGACCCCTTTTGACCCCGCCCCTCAGGCCCCCGGGGGGTCAGCCACATCATTTGTACAATTTTTAATCCCTACCCTATAACGATACTACCATTGCATTATGAGTGCTATCTCATGCTTAGTTTCAGAGAAGAAGTCGTTTATATGGAAATAGCCAAATTGACCCCATTTGACCCCGCCCCTCAGGCCCCGGGGGGTCAGCCCCATCATTTGTACAATTTTGAATCCCCACCCTATAAGGATGCTACCATTGCATTATGGGTGCTATCCCATGCTTGGTTTCAGAGAAGAAGTCGTTTATATGGAAATAGCCAAATGGACCCCATTTGACCCCGCCCCTCAGGCCCCCGTGGGGTCAGCCCCATCATTTGTACAATTTTGAATCCCCACCCTATAAGGATGCTACCATTGCATTATGGGTGCTATCCCATGCTTGGTTTCAGAGAAGAAGTCGTTTATATGGAAATAGCCAAATGGACCCCATTTGACCCCGCCCCTCAGGCCCCCGGGGGGTCAGCCCCATCATTTGTACAATTTTGAATCCCCACCCTATAAGGATGCTACCATTGCATTATGGGTGCTATCCCATGCTTGGTTTCAGAGAAGAAGTCGTTTATATGGAAATAGCCAAATTGACCCCTTTTGGCCCCGCCCCTCAGGCCCCTGGGGGGTCAGCCCCATCATTTGTACAATTTTCAGTTAGTAGCCCATAAGGATGCTACCAGCCAAATTTTGTTGAAATCCGACCAGCGGTTATGGAGAAGAAGTCGATTGTTGACGGACGGACGGACGGACGGACGACGGACGACGGACGACGGACGACGGACGCCGGACGCCACGGTATGGCATAAGCTCACCTTGGTCCTTCGGACCAGGTGAGCTAAAAATGACATTGGTTTT
Organism: Argopecten irradians; assembly: GCF_041381155.1. Lineage (NCBI taxonomy): Eukaryota > Metazoa > Mollusca > Bivalvia > Pectinida > Pectinidae > Argopecten > Argopecten irradians. The sequence continues at coordinate 13,593,804 of NC_091144.1, forward strand.
ACCATAAGTATGGAGCTACCTTAATATGAAATGAAGTGCTAATTGTGCATACATCAAAGGCAAAATGAATCATCTTATATTATTTTTGTGTTAATTAGACATGTATATACATAATTAAACACCAACAAGGACATAGTCATTCAGATCCCCCGCCAATGGAGATATCAAAGCTGAAGTAAGTTTGATTGTAGAGACTTATGTGTATGAAAAAAAAACAGGAAAAAGGAAGTTGAGCTAAAGAAAGATGGAGTATAATTCAAGTAGAGTGGGGCTGCAATTGTTGAATCAGGTATACAGCCTTGACATTAATTTATATTAGAATATATACACAAAGATGGGTGGAGTTTTGCAAAGTAACATTTACCATTTACCATGATATTTTCAGCAATGTTTCCATGGTAACGGAAAAAGTGCAAAAAATGAAAATAGCAAAAGGTACTACTAGACCATAAAAAGAAAGTGTCTATGAAGTTTCGTGGAAATATCTCTGCTGGTTTTAGAGTTATGCTCCGGAAATGAACCTACTACAAAAATATGATATTTTCAGCAATGTTTCTATGGTTACAGAAAAAAGCACAAAAAGTGAAAACCTAAAAATAGCAAAAGGCACTACTAGACCATAAGAACAATGTGTCTATGAAGTTTCATGGAAATATCTCTGCTGGTTTTAGAGTTGTGCTCCGGAAACGATTCTTACACAAAAATCTGCCATTTTCAGCAATGTTTCCATGGTTACAGAAAAAAGTACAAAAAGTGAAAACTTTAAAATAGCAAAAGGCACAACTAGACCATAAGACAAATGTGTCTATGAAGTTTCGTGGAAATATCTCTTCTGGTTTTAGAGTTATGCTCCGGAAACGAACCTGGTACAAAAATCTGCTATTTTCAGCAATGTTTCTATGGTTACAGAAAAAAGTACAAAACGTGAAAACCTTAAAATAGCAAAAGGCACTACTAGACCATAAGACCAATGTGTGTATGAAGTTTCGTGGAAATATCTCTACTGGTTTTAGAGTTATGCTCCGGAAACCATTCGTACGGATGGACGGACAGACGGACGGACGGACGGACGGACGGAACCCATTTGTATATCCCCCGCCAACTTCGTTGGGCGGGGGATAACAAGGACATAGTCATTCAGATCCCCCGCCAATGGAGATATCAAAGCTGAAGTAAGTTTGATTGTGGAGACTTATGTGATGAAAAAAAACAGCAAAAAGGAAGTTGAGCTAAAGAAAGATGGAGTATAATTCAAGTAGAGTGGAGCTGCAATTGTTGAATCAGGTATACAGCCTTGACATTTATATAAGACTATATACACAAAGATGGGTGGAGTTTTGCAAAGTAACATTTACCATTTACCATGATATTTTCAGCAATGTTTTTTCATGGTAACGGAAAAAGTGCAAAAAATAGAAACCTAAAAATAGCAAAAGGTACTACTAGACCATAAAAAGAATGTGTCTATGAAGTTTCGTGGAAATATCTCTGCTGGTTCTAGAGTTATGCTCCGGAAATGAACCTGCTACAAAAATATGATATTTTCAGCAATGTTTCTATGGTTACAGAAAAAGCACAAAAAGTGAAAACCTAAAAATAGCAAAAGGCACTACTAGACCATAAGAACAATGTGTCTATTAAGTTTCATGGAAATATCTCTGCTGGTTTTAGAATTGTGCTCCGGAAACGATTCTTAAACAAAAATCTGCCATTTTCAGCAATGTTTCCATGGTTACAGAAACAAGAGATCCCAGAGGGATCTTGGCGCCCACCAAAGAATGATCTATGTCAGACAACAGAAAGAGGGATCTTTTCCCTGCTTTTCAAACTTTTACTACATACTATATATGAGCCTTGAGAAAGATCCTTTCAGTACTTTCTGAGATATGTAGCAGTAACAAACTTCAATTATCAAAATTCAAGATGGCTACCTGTCGATCATCTTGCTGACCAATCTGTCCCAAAATGCAATATGCACAACTAGGGTCGTAGGGGAACCTACATATGAAATTTGAGAAAGATTCCTTCAGTACTTTCTGGGAAATAGTGTTAACAAACTTTAACTATCAAAATCCAAGATGGCCGCCGGTCGGCTATCTTGTTGACCGATCACTCCCAAAATGCAATATGCACAACTAGGGTTCAAGGGGAACATGCATATGAAATTTGAGAGAGATCCCTTCAGTACTTTCTGAGAAATAGCGGTAACAAACTTTAACTATCAAAATCCAAGATGGCCGTCAGTCGGTCGGCCATCTTGTTGACTGATTGGTCCCAAAATGCAATATGCACAACTAGGGCCCTAGGAGAACCAACATATGAAATTTGAGAAAGATCCCTTCAAAACTTTCTGAGAAATAGCGGTAACAAACTTTAACTATCAAAATCCAAGATGGCCGCCTGTCGGCCATCTTGTTGACCGATTGGTCCCAAAATGCAATATGCACAACTAGGGCCCTTGGAGAACCAACATATGAAATTTGAGAAAGATCCCTTCAAAACTTTCTGAGAAATAGCGGTAACAAACTTTAACTATCAAAATCCAAGATGGCCGCCAGTCGGCCATCTTGTTGACCGATTGGTCCCAAAATGCAATAAGCACAACTAGGGCCCTAGGGGAACCTACATGTGAAATTTGACAAAGATCCCTTCAAAACTTTCTGAGAAATAGCGGTAACAAACTTTAACTATCAAAATCCAAGATGGCCGCCAGTCGGCCATCTTGTTGACCGATTGGTCCCAAAATGCAATATGCATAACTAGGGCCCTAAGGGAACCTACATGTGAAATTTGAGAAAGATCCCTTCTGTACTTTCTGAGAAATAGCGGTAACAAGAATTGTTAACGGACGGACGGAAGGACGGACGGACGGAAGGACGGACGGACGGACGACGGACCACGGACGAAAGGCGATTTGAATAGCCCACCATCTGATGATGGTGGGCTAAAAAGTACAAAAAGTGAAAACCTTAAAATAGCAAAAAGCACTACTAGACCATAAGACTAATGTGCCTATGGAGTTCCGTGCATATATCTCAACCGGTTTTCCAGTTATGCTGCGGAAACGAACCTGGTACAAAAATATATTTTCAGCAATGTTTCCATGGTTACAGAAAAAGTGCAAAAAATGAAAACCTAAAAATAGCAAAAGGCACTACTAGACCATAAGAACAATGTGTCTATGAAGTTTCATGGAAATATCTCTGCTGGTTTTAGAGTTGTGCTCCCGAAACGATTCTTACACAAAAATCTGCCATTTTCAGCAATGTTTCCATGGTTACAGAAAAAAGTACAAAAAGCGGAAACCTTAAAATAGCAAAAGGCACTATAAGACCATAAGACCAATGTGTCTATGAAGTTTCGTGGAAATATCTCTTCTGGTTTTAGAGTCATGCTCCGGAAACAAACCTGGTACAAAAATATGATATTTTCAGCAATGTTTCCATTGTTACGGAAAAAATGCAAAAAATGAAAACCTAAAAACAGCAAAAGGCACTACTAGACCATAAGACCAATGTGTGTATGAAGTTTCGTGGAAATATCTCTACTGGTTTTAGAGTTATGCTCCGGAAACTATTCGTACGGACGGACAGACGGACGGAAGGAACCCATTTGTATATCCCCCGCCAACTTCGTTGGGCGGGGGATAATTATTGTTCAATGGTGAGTGTCAATTATGCTGTATCGGCGGTGGAGCATCTTTAATGCAAAGACATAACGCACAATGTTCGGTCACTTTTACGTCACGCCGGAATTTCATTGGAAAAAGCGTTGAACAGTAAAATAATATAAGCGCAATACTATTTTTTTAAATTGAAAAACAGAAAGGATATATTTATTCAATTACGGGAGGACTTTTATCAAAATATTTGTAATATTTATGTTTCTATTGATGTGTTTTTGTTGAGAAAATGACGTTTTTTGGCGCGACAGATGTAACACGCACCTGTATGCGGTTTCAGTTAAAGTGTCACTGTGGTCATACTGAACACCACATGGCGGTAAAATTTGACAAAGAGATTCCCCAAAAACGAACTATCATGATATCATTTCGTTATAATGAATTGTGACGTCATACTTCAAAATGGTTGACTTTGTTTGTAGACTTGCCGATCGACAGATCCGAGGAGAAAAGACAAAAAAGTGAAAAAACACAAATAGACACAGTACAAAACGGTACTAATACATAAGAAAGAGACATGAATTGTTAATATAAAAATACGTTTTTCTTCTATTTTAATAACATGTCAGAAAATATAGACTGCGACGTCGTTCTACTTTTTTATCGAACAAAACCTTTGTCTTGCAGAAATGACACAAAATGAAATTTTTAAATTGACTGTTCTGTCACGCAAGTTCACGACGTTGAAAAATGACTTTATATTAGGAAGTATGTTTTCTATTCATAATAAAAAAATACGTTTTTGCTCAAATATACATGTGCGAAATCTCTACTGAAAATTCAAAAAAGTATTCGAAAAATTGCGTTTTTTCTTTGTCTTGCAGGTTTGCCGAATGTCGGAAATGACGTCAATTGCGCTCGTCATGTTATATAAGATAATGACGTCTTTTACATTAAATAACGTTACATAAAAGTGACCGAACATTGTGCGCGACGTCAAATGATTTCAAAATAGAATAATAGAAGAGAGATAACTCTTGTTCACGTATACCTGATTCAGTATATCTTCTGCTATTTCAGCAAGCTCTGATTCGGTCATCACATATTCTGTCCTTCTGTAAATCAAGGAAAGATCAATCTTAAGCAGCATAATGATTTTAAACACTTACAACTAAAGTAAATTGTACTTAATTTGAATGGTTTATAATAGAAATGTCTCCACTTCATGATGTTTGTTTGGTCACACAGACTGTAGTTTGTGTGTAAATGTATATAAGACAGTACTAGTGTTACAGACAAAATATAAACCATATAATATCTATGGTAGGCGACTCTTTAAATAATGAAATCTATCAAACATTTCATGATTACATGTCATTATGCATGTAACTATACATGTATGTTAAACACTTTTCATGTGCTAACAGATATTCTCTTCAGGTTTAACTTAAACAATATTTCCTATTAAATAGAAAATAAAAAGCAAACAGATTTTTTTATAATAGTTTGAGCACGTAGAATTAAAACAAGAATTGTTGCCTGTACTGCATCACAAAAAATAGTTGCATGACACAAAAATTAACTGACAGTATGTTTCTTGGATTTTACATACACTGTACACCTATCTGACATACTTATATTTCCCACTGGTTGACTCGGTGCTTTATCTATATAGCTATCTGACATACTTATATTTCCCACTGGTCGACTCAGTGCTTTACCTATCTGACATACTTATATTTCCCACTGGTCGACTCGGTGCTTTACCTATATAGCTATCTGACATACTTATATTTCCCATTGGTCGACTCGGTGCTTTACCTATCTTACATACTTATATTTCCCACTGGTCGACTCGGTGCTTTATCTATATAGCTATCTGACATACTTATATTTCCCACTGGTCGACTCGGTGCTTTACCTATATAGCTATCTGACATACTTATATTTCCCACAAGTCGACTCGGTGCTTTACCTATCTGACATACTTATATTTCCCACTGGTCGACTCGGTGCTTTATCTATATAGCTATCTGACATACTTATTTTTCCCACTGGTCGACTCAGTGCTTTACCTATCTGACATACTTATATTTCCCACTGGTCGACTCGGTGCTTTACCTATATAGCTATCTGACATACTTATATTTCCCACAAGTCGACTCGGTGCTTTACCTATCTGACATACTTATATTTCCCACTGGTCGACTCGGTGCTTTATCTATATAGCTATCTGACATACTTATTTTTCCCACTGGTCGACTCAGTGCTTTACCTATCTGACATACTTATATTTCCCACTGGTCGACTCAGTGCTTTACCTATCTGACATACTTATTTTTCCCACTGGTCGACTCAGTGCTTTACCTATCTGACATACTTATTTTTCCCACTGGTCGACTCAGTGCTTTACCTATCTGACATACTTATTTTTCCCACTGGTCGACTCAGTGCTTTACCTATCTGACATACTTATATTTCCCACTGGTCGACTCAGTGCTTTACCTATCTGACATACTTATATTTCCCACTGGTCGACTCGGTGCTTTACCTATATAGCTATCTGACATACTTATATTTCCCACAAGTCGACTCGGTGCTTTTATCTGCATACTTATTCGACAGCTACTTATTATTTTCCCACTGGTCGACTATATTCGGTGACTCGGTGCTTTATCTATATAGCTATCTGACATACTTATATTTCCCACTGGTCGACTCGGTGCTTTACCTATCTGACATACTTATATTTCCCACTGGTCGACTCGGTGCTTTATCTATTTACCTATCTGACATACTTATATTTCCCACTGGTCGACTCGGTGCTTTATCTATATAGCTATCTTACATACTTATATTTGCCACTTGTCGACTCAGTGCTTTCTGATCTACTGGTGGAAGGTTTTGGTGACTTTGACTGTGACGTCCTTCTAGTTTTACTCCCTGACACCATCCAGTGGGGTAGTTCACGATCTGATGATAAGGACCTAGACAGACATGGTTTCTTGGCTGAGGATGTTTCACCATCGACTAAATCCTCTGGCTCCTCCAATGAACTGGACTTGGAGAACTTACTTAGAGTGGCAGAGGATAGGGAAGCCATCTCTGAATATGTCTTATTGAACCTGTATACAGAACAAAAGGTTATCGTCAGTGTGAAAAGATAATGATCGATGCTACCTATCTCCAGACTAATGACACATCAATATATTACTGGATTTTTCAAAATGTCATATTATATTTTTCCTTTCCAAAAAAGATAAAGTCAAACCTGTCTATAAAGACCACCCAAGGGACAATGGAAACATGGTCTTTATAGCCAGGTGTTCTTTATACACAGGTTGAATCGGTTTAAAATTGGTCATTTTGGACCCTCGAAGGGTGGACTTTTTAAGCAGTTGATCTTTATACAGCGGTAGTTTCGAAGACAGGTTTTACTGTTTAGTCATTATCCTTTTATATCATTTCATATGTCTGTTTCAATTAAAAAAACAAACAAAAAACAAGAATTTCTTAAACTATCTCTCATTGATTAAGTCTAAATAGTACTCTTTTGTCATGATTTTAAAATCTGTGTTTTTCAGTAGCTCATTATTATAGAAATTTGTATAATTACATTGTACATATAATTACTTTATGATAGCATTTACATCTTCTGCAAACAAGTATTCTCTTCGGCCAAAGCCTAAATGCATGCTGACTTCATTGTCTTTAAATGCAGAAATTTGAGAAAATCCAGGAATCTCTGCTGGTTTATGTTCAGAAATTTCTACTGGTACTATATCCATATCCTTTAGAAAGTGTGGTATATTTGGGATGCTGTAAACATGGTTTGAAGCTACCTGTAGACAACATAAAAAGTGTATATTACGACTAGATATATGTTTATGCATTACTTGCCCCTGATTTCTCGCAACAAATTAACCATGAGTTAAAAAAACGACTTTAGTCAATTATTTTCACATAATTTACATATTAAGGAGAAAAACTTCAGAATCAGTTTTCACTAAAGTATGGTCTTTTGTGTAGAGAAATCAGGAACTCTACTGTATTTATTTCATAGTAATTACACAGTTTTATTCATTGAACATTTTAATTCTGTCAGTAAATCAACATTTAAGTCAAGTTGAATGTCATAATTTTGGCATTGAATTAATCATCAACTACCAAAAGAAATAATGAACTCATTACAAACTAAACAAGGTGAACAGTACCGATTAAACTTCTTGAAAATTTCAGAACTTTTCTTAATTACCACAACATGATTACCTTGTAATATAGTGCAAAGATATTTCCATGCACCTCATTTAGAAATGAATTGATTTCAACAATCTGTGATGCAGGGATTAGAAAATTACAGATGGCACAGCTAAGAATTTGTATGGTTATTACATGATGTATAGAGATCAAATTAAACATTATTCTAACATACTTCTTGCATGTAGACAAAAAAGTAACCCAATGGGACTAATTAATGTACCAAATGATACCCGATTATGTTTGTGCAGAACTACATGTACATAGTATATCTCCAGCAGTGTTGGAATGTAACTCTTTGTAATCTTCCTGCAGAAATAAATTTAGCACAGATTATCATCTTTTAGTGTCATTCCACCAATAAAAACAATAGCCATGCACAACATTATCAGGTATCATGTGGTAGGTAAATTAGTCCCATTTTAATTCTATGTTAATTCTTAAGCAATGTATTGTACAACATCTCTGTAAAACATCAATAACCCGACCTCCATATACCGTATGGGGTAAGGGATAGGACACAATAAGATATAAGATACAATAGGACACAGTGGAAGTAACAGAGTATGATATAAACATGGTATATTATGTACAGTTGTATATCATGATAGCTTACTTACCAAATTAGGCTGATTCACTACCCGTGACATCTGAAATAATATAAAATAGTAAAGGTGCGGGCATATGTAAAATTAGTTACTGACTCAGTGAATGATGAAGTTGTAGGTTTTTCATATCTTGCAGCATATTGGGTGTGTTCAGAGTGTATTCATTTCTATGTCTGATGCAGATCAGATTCAGTTTTTATAATACAGATCTAAAAAGAAAACTTTTAAGGCAAATGTTGAAAACAACATTAAATGATTCAGAATTAAAAGGTATTATAATTTAATAATTAATAATAATTATTGTAGTCTTACCCTTGCAAAATACACAACTGTACATAATCATGTCGTAATATTGTATTTATTGAGATCTTTTACACTGGCAGTACATCCTATTTTCCTGTTTATAGTGATATTAATGCTTACCTTGAGATGAGGCATACCTGCAGCCTCTGCCATTGCTTTGTGTACAGGGGACTGATACAGGTAGATACTGTCCTGTTAAGGTAACATTTGAAGTAATTTGGAAACACACACATCCACAATAATTGGAATGCAAATAAAAATGACCATCAATATGGCAGTTTCAAGAAGATCAAATGACCAGCTTGTACGATTAGTCCCACCTTCAAATATTTGTGGCATCATACAGTCTCACCAAATTATGATGCTACAATCACTGGAAGAGTATTTTTAAAATGGACTAATTGTACTCATGTCACTTTACTATCTTGAAACCATTGTACACTTCAATAAGCTCTATTACATTTTATCATTTTACACTGTTTTACCAGTCCAAGTCATTTACCAATTTATAGTCTGAGCTTGCCCCTGGAGGAAAGCTTGAATATCTTTGAAACAAATTATTATGGTCATGCAGTGTTTGCAATTGACTACCCCACAAGAGTTTTGAACTAGCTATCCTGAGGCAAAGAATTGTGTATTATGGTTAAAATGCCAGGTATGTCTACTGGATATAGCAAAACCTTATATTTGTAAGTATATATGTAGAATATATGTAAATATTTATAAGTATATATGTAGAATATATATAATCTAGTTTACATGTAACATATGCATATTTAAATGTACATAAGAAACACTATACAGTATCAATTATTATATTTCCTATAGAATCTTCAATCAAGAATAAGAAACAAAAACCTTAGAGTGTATGTTGAGGTGATGACGTCGCTGAAGGAAGGCCAATAATCCTGGGTTAGGAGGTTTGGTGAACACCCCGGAGTCAGCAGGGCTCTCTATACAAAACATGTATACTGGACTGCTACTGAACTAGAACATAAAATATTGCAACAATCTTTGGTTAGGAGGCATGGAAACCACATCTGAATTTCCAAGGTTCCTTATATAAAACATACATACCTGCAGAAGGTCAAGGTAACATAATTAAATAAACTTTATAGCCCTTCAGCCAAGCCTACAGACCTTTGACAGTGTACCTTGTCTTAACTGGATGTACCGGCCCATATATTTATTTTGCCGGTACAGCCAGGTTTCGGAATTATATTGGTTTAAACTACCAAAGGTTAAAGATGCTCCACCGCTGACAAATGGTATTTTTTTCACTATCAAAAACAGGAGCAGACGATTTAGTATTTATCTTCAGTTACAAAAGTTACTTACTTTACACCATTACCACCATTGAACAGTTTGGACTTCTAATTTCACTTATAGTTAAAAATATGAAAAATAATTAATTGCATCCCGAAAAAAATCTGTGTCACTATATCCTATATGGAAGGAAGTACTGATTGCGCATGCACCAAAGGCGAAATTAATTATTTTATATTATTTTTTGTGTTAATTAGACATATATATATACATGATCAAACACCAATTATTGTTCAACTGATGAATATCATTTATGCTTTGTCGGCAGTGGAGCATCTTTAATGAAGGACAATTATAATGCCTTACAATTACATCTGAACAGACATGGATCTAGATTAGAAATGGACTATTTTTTTGTTAGCTGTATCCCTTTCAAATGAAAGTTTATTTGACTGTCCCAAGCAAGCTTTGCACTTTATATACAATAAAGAAACAAATCTTGAAAACTTTGACAGTTTAACAACGATGAAACCAACTTTGAAATACAGCGTATCAAGATTTTACTGTACATAATAACTATTGATAACAAACCTGTTTGACCAAACTCTGCATTATTGTTTGGTATTTAGTCTTTTCCTGCTGTCCAGGGCTACCTGAATCATAAGATCCAACAATTATATATACATAACTGGGAATTCTAGTAGGAATTTCAAGATGTTCCTTATCAAATGTAGTTAATGATGAGTCTTCTACTCACAGTTTTCTTTCACAGATTATATAAATTTAAAAAATCTAATATCTTAATGTTAAAATCTTAGCTAAAAGTATAGGACTAGCAATACTAATAATGTGTAATAAGAATACTGAAAGGTCAGGAAGTTCTCTGCTCATCTCACCGGGATATCAGACTGATATCACATGAATTTTAAAATCATATTTTGTTAACTTTTTTTTTAAAAATCCAAGGTGGATGCTAAATAGCCATTTTTAATAATTTTATATATTTACATTTCCATTTTCTCTTTGCAATATAACCTTACCAACTGGGAAATTGTTTACACTTGCGTAAACGCAGTGGTTGCCGCGCAAGAATACACATATCAAACACTGCAGACTTTCGCAAGTAGTGTGAATGCGCATCCAATTAGGCTTATTATCTGTTTTGACAAATCTTCTATATAATAATGCATATATGCATGAATGTTATGTAAATCTTAAATTATATATCTGAAAATAAAATATTTTACAAATATAGTATAAATGGGATGAAAAAAGGTAAGATTATTGTGAAACTATATTTTGTCAATTTGACAACATTTCCTGCCAAATTGAAATCAGCTGTTCTGGGATTCCATCAATTGACCTGGTGTTCCAACAATGGTAAAACATTGGAAAACAGAATTTTATTTTATTTGAACACTTAGTTTAAATTATATGGTCGGTCGAAATGTAAATACATTGTATAAGAAATAATTTTTATTTTTTGTTATTTACTGGTGTGTAAACTGCATTTTTTGTACAGATATTTCAACATGACACACTAACGGGCTTCATTTAAAATATCTGTACAAAAAATGCTGTTTACACACCAGTAAACGACGAAAAATAAAAATCATTCCTTAAGTAACATCCAACAAAATTTGAGAACATTACTCCACTTACTTCCATACAAAACTTCCATTTTTATGTCATTGCTGAAAACCAAGATGGCCATTGAACAGCCATTTTGAATTTAGATAGCACAAATAGCTTCATAGCAGATTAAGATGACACAAGGAATCATCCAAACAAATTTCATAACATTTCTTTTCATACAGATTTTTCATTTTTTTGTCATTGTAAAATTCTAACATGGCCTCTGAGAAACCGTTTGAATCTGGTTAGCCCTACATGTTACAGAGCAGATTAAGATAGCATGGGGAGATCAATTTAGCAAGTGTTATAAAATATCATTTCCTTCTTATTAGTATACAAAGATAGACAAGTGCACTGAGCAGTCATTTTAATCTGGTTAGCCCAAAAGATACACAGCATATCTAGATGGCATAAACTATCATTCTATCATGTTTTAGAACATTAAATCATATCCTTCAATACAAAACTTTCATTTTTTTTAAAATCCAAAATGACAATTGAAAAGCCATTTTGAATCCGGTTAGCCCAAAAAGTTACATTATCTTGGTGATACACAGGGCATCTTCCTACCAAATTTGAGAGCAATAATCCACTTTCACATAATATTATTGTACAAAAAGAAAAAAAAAACGGACAGATGGACAGACTGATTAGTATAGGGCACCTACATCCCGATGTGCCATGTATACGTAGTTTAGTAATAGTTCATTAGACAAAGTTGTGTCTACAGACAGATGGTCAACCCGATTCCAGTACACCTTGATTGATCTCTTAACTTTGTTGCTGGGGGTATAACTTCATTGCAGGGGGTATAACTTCATTGCAGGGGGTATAACTAAACCTGTAGTAAGACATTTCAAAAACTAAATTAAACACCCCTGCTAGTCTTCCTTTAGGACCATGCCAATCAGATTCCATGTACTTTTTAAAAATTGTACCTGTCAATAGGTTAGAAAAACTACTTGCCAGAAGTTCACCTAACGTCATAAAACTGTAACTATTTGACAACTTCCATGCATATGACCATAATGTTTCCACATATGGTACAAAAAAGGCAACCTTGTTTACAGCAATAAACAGAACATTCAGAATGGTACAGACCTGGTAAACTACAAGTGTTATCACAGATAACAAGTATCCGGCCACCTGGGTTGACCTCTGACCACTGACGACAGATAGACACCACCCCAGGGAGGAGGCGTGGCTCATCTGTACCACCACAAAGCAGTCCTTCCCACTGCATACACATGGCTGGCACCTCAAACTGTAAAATATTCATCTCTTCATGTACAGCATCATAAACACATGTAAAGCAATTAAAAGACGTAATATCAACACTAACTCATGGGCATGGATCAGCCATATCATACGCACATGCATTTAAACACTTGCAAAGAAATTAAAATATGTATCGGTGATATCAGCTGTCAAACCTGCCTTAGCAATTACCTCTGGTTCATATAAACACAAACTCATGTGCAGGAATTAGTCATATGGTATTAAAAAATAATAATTAATAAAAAGCTTATCCAGGATCTCTCATCATAGACAATATCACAACACTTGTTTAAAAAATCAAAAATTTGTATTAGTGATAATGCATCATAAAAAACATTATAAACACTCAAAAAGTCATAAAATTCCTTATCAGAAATGCACAGCTAAACCATATACATATCATATGAAGTTTACTATCGACATAAGGTAGCTACGATGACATCAATGTAAAATAATTTTCATTACTAGTAAATCAACTGGCTTAAGATTGTTTGCTAATGTACATGTGTAATTACTCCTGGTATACCATATAGACTCGGTATACAGTGCTTTAAAGTGCACACATGTAAACAAATTACAGTTGGTTTAAAATTTCATAATTTTGAAACAGCAAGGCGAAAATGAAGAACTGATTCTGCCTAAAATCTTTCTGGTAAACCTTCAGCTTTATATTAGAAAGTTCTAAATTTAGATTTTTATACCATTATATTCTTCATTTGCCTACTATTGTTTATAATCATCATTAACCTCAATCGTTGCTGCAAAAGTCAAAGGGAGGAATAAGTCTTAATTACAAGCATCTACAGTCAAACTTGTGTTAGCCATTCCCTTTGTTAGACTGTATAAATACCACATGCTTAATAAGACTTTTCTGAGGGTACTAAATGTTCATTTTAGCACCATTTGACCTGTGTATGATCATTTTTTCTTTGTACCTTGGGTGGTCTTTAATGAATAAAAAGGTTTCACTGTACATTTATTTTATCTGAAGAGCCCTATGGATATTGGAATCCATGCGCCCGAGAATGGCCAAGAGGTCGAAAATTAGCCAAATTAGATTGATTTAGTTATTTAATGAAATAATATCATGTAATAAATAAATTTTTGCAATCTATGAGAGCATATCATGATCAGTTATACTGTCTATGATATGACAACAGTGCAGGATAAGGACTTCTGAACTCAGCATTGAGAGATGCACCAGACTGTCACATGGCCTTTGTCAAACATTTAACTGGATTCCATGCCTGTAGATTATTGATCTGAACATTTTATTAAAAAAATGATATATGTTGCAGCTCCTGGTCTTTATTTTGCCAATAATAAAAGGCCAAAAAATGCATGCATGTATTTGTAATTTATTTATTTTCCCATTGGCATACCATTTACTTATAATGTTTTTATATACTTGGTAATCTGTAATAATTATTGTAAAAAATACCAAACTATGTTAAAATTCCTGCTACTAGCTAGCTGCTGAGTACATGTACTCTGTGACTCATGTTAATTTATCAAGAAATTATTTCTGCTGCATTGAAAGTTTGTTTTTGATTTACATGTATGATGTATGTCCTTTTAACCGCAAAGATAATTTGCAGATGCAGCCAGGATTAGAAAGTGGACAAAAGTCAGAGTACTTGCAGAAACACCAACAACTTACAGTCAGTCACCTTGGACAAGGACAACAATTAATTTATAATGATATATTTCAATCCTGGTATCTAAGATGTTTGGGTGGTGTGGTGATTAAAATATTTGTTTTTCACCTTGCCACAGGCAGGAGTTTGATCCCAGGAACAGAGGTCAGTGGTCATTTGCCCATAGGCAAACCATGTAGGCATTTCATCCTGTTTCCTCCTTCTGCAAGACCCGTACACCCTGGCCTAAGGATTAAACCCCTGCCAGCTTAACCACTACCACACAAACTGATTACCCATCCTTTACAATAGCTCAGTGTAACTTCTCAATAGTATTATAGCACTTTGTCTATAGAATATCAGTTTGTCGAAAACACTACCTGAATTTAGGACGTTTGATTAAAAAGTTTTTAATGATGATAGGTCCTTTCTTTACCTAATGTAGTAAGTTTGGAACTGCAGGGTTCAACTGAAGACAACAGGATCACTTTAATGTCTTGCTTCAGGAGACTGAACTACATGGTAAAATCTGATCACCTAATAACTATATTTGAATAGTTATGCTAATAAGAACACACTGACAGATATACAGATAAAGGTAAATATATACACACCGAGATAAGCATACAATTTAAACAATTTAATACAGAGTCATCCAGATTCAATGATTTTCAGACAGAAAGTGTTTATCATTAACTTGGGAAGACTTATAAACAAGTACATACCTTAAATTGTGACTGCACTGTCAATGGTACTTTATGATCAAACACCGGAATACTTTCATCCTCACACGGATCACACACTGGAAACAAACTATTTCTATTTACTATGTACCCTGAGCTTCATTAAATTAGGAAGTTTGAAAAAACAAGAGGCCCATGGGCCTTAAAGGTCATCTGACTATTGGCACAATACAACATATATATACATATATAGTCATTTAAAGATTTTACCCTATTTGAACCCTGTGACCTTGAATGAAGGTCAAGGTCATTCATTTGAACAAACTTGGTAGCCCTTCATTCCAGCATGTCACTGGCACAATATCAGGTCTCTAGGTCTCTTAGTCATTCACAAGAAGTCGTTGAAAGATTGTAGCCTATTTTACCCCCTTGACCTTGAATGAAAGTCAAGGTCATTTATTTGAACAAACTTGGTAGCCCTTCATCCCAGCATGCTGCAGGTACAATATGAGTATCCTGGGCCTTTTGGTTCTTTAGAAGAAGTCATTTAAAGATGTTAGCATATTTGACCCCTGTGACCTTGAATAAAGGTCAAGGTCCTTCATTTGAACAAACTTGGTAGCCCTTCATCCCAGCATGCTGCAGTCATAATATCAGTACCCTGAGCCTTCTGGTTCTAGAGAAGAGGTCATTTAAAGATTTTAGCCTTTTTGACCCCCCATGACCTTGAATGAAGATCAAGGTCATTCATTTCAACAAACTTGGTAGCCCTTCATCCCAGCATGCTGCAGGCCCAATATGAGTAGAGCATATTGAGGTATTATCGACCCCTTAACAATGTTAATTTGTAGGGGAAAATGCAATCGCATATTGCTAGTGTCGTACAAAAGCACTTAATTGGACTTGGTACTAGTGTTTTAGCATTATTTTGGCTATGCAATAAGGTCTTATTTTTGAGAAACAGGTACTTATATAGACCTTTTATCACACTGTATTATTGACCCCTTTAATCTATTATCGACCCCCCCAAAATAAATATTCAAAAGAAACATGTTTAATCAAACGTAGAGAGAACATTGTGAAGCAAATCCCATTTGAAAATTTGTACAGAATATTGCAATAACTGAATCCTGTATTATCCAGATCAAAAACATAATTATACATGTATGTAATATGTTCCAAGTCTTGATCTACAAATATGAAACTTGGCATGCAGGGACTATATATATATATGTACGATCGTTATTGGGAGACACATGGAATACAAACCTCGATAAAAAGATGACTTTGGAAACTGAACATATCCACCAACCAAACACTTACTTAGACTAAATTTATATTGAAGAAAATGTATATATGGTATAATTGTTCAAAACATGTATTTGATTAGACGTATACAATGTACATATTCATACGGTTTATTTATAAATTGCTATTACTAGCGAATATTTACATGCAAAATACACAATTAAACTTCTACGTTTTAAATATGTCTGGCATAAGAGTCGGGTCACTTATGATATTTTCTTGTCTGCGTGCAAAGCCATGCATACAAACATTACCAAAAACTGCATACATATTGATATATTTTGGAAACGATCTATCGCTCAACCGACATCCCTAACAAAACCATGCATCCTATATATCAAATTTGAGATCCTGTCATTCTGTTTTAGACGTTTTGGTGTCACTGCTTAATTCTCTTTCATACATTGCTTAATTTTTTACTCTTCCTCTCAGTTTCGGTTTGTTTCTAATTCTCTTTTAATCTCTTTCTTTTTTCTTTTTGCCAATTCCTAATTCTATAATAATGTCTCAGATCTCCCTCATCCTTTTGTTTGTTTTCTATATAACTCTGGTCTCTTTATCTTCTTCTTATCATAAATTATTTGATCAAGTCGTCAACATCTAGAATAAGTCTACAGTGCCTCATTTTCTCAAAAGTATGAGCAATCATTACAGATGTAATTGCAATGTAATAGTTAGATTAATATGAACAAGAAAGCCATAGCAAAAAATTAATATTCTTTTTACTAGGAGCAAAAGTAACTGCACTGTTGCATTAAAATCTGTACAGTGCGATTAGACAAAATTTTGTTAAACTAATCATGAGAATTGTTTATCATATTACATGCTTTCGTTGACAGTGACTAACTTCACGATCTAAGAAAGATAACTCTTATAATAGGTATTCCGCACTCGTTTTCCCGATTATAAAGACATCCTTGCATCCGGGATATAGGGGGCAGTCGATAATGCATTAGGTTATCAGATTTATCAATCTATTATAGACCCCCTACCAACAAATTAAAATAAAGATATTTGCATATCTATCTTCCTTTAATCTGGTTAATGATGTTCACACCTCTTTGTTTACGTCCTAAAACAAGGGGAAAAGGCAAGAGAGTGTCAATACTGAGCGTACGGACTTTGCGCATTCTACTAACTTGTTGCATAACAACATCTATTCTGAACTCTGCTGTAAAAGTAACTTGCATCTAGGTCAGTTTTCGGAAGTTTCCATTAATGCTTGAGCCTATATCATAGTCAAAAGATGATTCGAAAGCCTCAATCTTTGTTAATTTGGAGATTGATTGGCAAATACATCAGCATAAGATGGGTTATTTATGCTATTAACTGTTGGGGGTCGGGGTCGATAATACCTTAAGTTGCTCTATCCTGGGCCTTTTGGTTCTTGAGAAGGAGTTGTTTAAATTAAGATTTTAGCCTATTTGACATCTGTGACCTTAAATGAAGGTCAAGGTCCTTCATTTGAACAAACTTGGTAGTCTTTCATCCCAGCATAATACAGGCCCAATATCAGAACCCTGGGCCTTCTGGGTCTTGAAGAAGTTGTTTAAAGGTCAAGGTCCTTCATTTGAACAAACTTGGTAACCCTTCATCCCAGCATGCTACAGGCCAAATATCAGTACCCTGGGCCTTTCGGTTATTGAGAAGAAGTCGTTTGAATGAAAAGTTTATGCACGGCCCGGCACGGCGCACGACGACAGACGGTGCATGATGACAACAGGTCATCCTGACCTTTCGGGTCAGATGACCTAAAAAGTGTTATAATCCCTTACTTGACATACATTGTTAATCCACATCATAATTGGCATTATATCAATACTGAATCAATTAGCTTATATAATATAACTTTAATTCATCTTTTAAGTACAACGTATATTGTTTTGATTATAAATCACGGTGTTATTGTTGGTTACCATTCAGTCTTATGCTTTAATTGTAAATGTGGTGATGTCAACAGCATATATATAGTACAATTCATCATCTTCTATCTTAACTAACACTATCACAACTGATAATTCAATATCTTAATATATCATTCAAATTGAATAAATACAAAGGACACTTCTAGATCCATAAACCTGTGCAACCTTACAAAATCTTCAAAACTAACAAGACTGAAAGCATTCTTACCTTCATTGTTGTGATAAGACACTTGATCTTCGCTCCCCTCTGGAAACCACTTGTTTATGTCCCGGTCTTGCAATATTTCTTGTGATGTAGTTTCATGTGAATTTTCTGCCAGACTGTATTCACGAGACCAAAGCAATTGTAGTCGTCCCTTTTCAGGCAGTACTTTAACTGAGGCAATAGTTTTAGAAGCAATCTGTGAATGTTCAACAAAATTAAAGTAAATGTAGATGAAAGGAACAACTTAAATAGCAAGAACCCTAATTGCCATATGACTATTAGCACAATATATATATATATATATATACAATATATATATATATATTGAATAATATTAAATTCTCAGTGTCCGGTAAACATAAAGAAATAAAAAAGTAGACAGACGTTGTTATATATAAATATATATATATATTTATAATAAATAAATGTTGAATATCCTTGTGATGGTAAATATACCTTTAATTAAGCTTCTAGGTTGGTTACCATCGTTAGCGACAGTAATGTACTAAACAGAGGATTGAATTAACTTTTTGAATTTTAAAATCATGTAATTATCCTGAAGAAATCATAATGAATGGTTTAAGGAAGGTTTGAAATAGAGGGCCCTTAAATGGTCAATTACATACTTATAGTGTGGAGCGTAAAGTTTGTTTCCATATTTGTTTTATATTTTTGGTATATGTTTCCAATTATCAAAACATGAAAACTATATGAGAACAGCTGATAAGATGAAACAGACATTTGAAAAAAACACAATCATTAATAGCAAACGACAACCTAAAAACCTCAAAAGACTATTATGCTCTTCAAAATTTCAAAGGAAAGAACAAAACCTGTGTGTGTCTAAATGTAATAAGCCGAGATGTGGCACTTGTAAAATTAGTTTAGAAGGTGAAAGTATTATTTTTAAGAATAATTTCATTTTCAGGATTAAATCAAACATGAATTATCGATTAAAAAATGTTATATATGCACTTGTATGTGGTAAATGTTATGAGTTCTACATTGGGCAAACTGGTAATAAGTTGCGACAAAGGATTACTGTACACAGACAACAAATTAAGACAGACAGTTTAAGATTTCTGCATGTCAGTAAACATATTCATACATGTGCAAGTGATGTTTTTTATGTTATCCCTATTTACCAATCTACGGAGAATGTAGTTGAGAGAGAAGGAAAAGAATCAAAGTTAATAGCTTTATTGAAATGAGGTTTAAATAGTTTAGTTTAATTTGTAAGTGTGACTTCTAATATGTGTATCATATGACATAAAACAATGTATTTAATTATGTTAACTTATATGAAAGTCGAGGTCATACAATTAAACAAACTTGGTAGCTCTTAATTCCAGCATGCTAGAGGCCAAATATCAGGAATAATTACCTGGCCTCTCTGTTACTGATATGAAGCTGATCGATTGAAAGATATTATCCCGTATTTTGTGACCTTGAATGAACGTCAATTTCACCAAAATCCATCCCAGCATGCTACATTCCAAATACTGGTACCTTGTATATTTTGGTTTTTGGGGTGAAATTGTTTGAATAAAAATGTTTCACACAGCAAATGGGAGCCGATGTGCACAACAATATAATATAAAGGTCATCCTATTATGTCTGCTTGTGTACAATATATCAATGCTTTACAGCTATGTGATCACACAACCATATCTAAAAGGCATAAAGTTAGTTAATTGTTTCATTGTGTGCATTTTTTTCGCATTTAAAAGAATAAGTCCACTAACTAGGCTACTCTACATCAAATTTTGATTCAGTATAATTATATTGATACTGAAACAAACCTTTCTTTCCACCATTCTGACATAAGAGTCTCTCGTTGCTGCCGCAGCATTCTCATCATCAACCACAACTTTTTTGTTCTGAAACAAAACCCCAGAGATATCAAGGAATAACATTTACAAAGGCCAAAATATGATTGTCTGTATTGCAGGAAATGCAAATTAACGTTTTTGACCCAATAAGCGCCCAGGGCATTTAGAAAATTGAAAAAATGAAAAGATGCTTACTAAGATGAAATTATTGCAAAAACAAAGTGCAAACCTATACAGCTTTGATAGCAAAAGTCTTTATTTAAACCCGAGCAATTGAAATTGAGGAATCAAAATGGGGAGGGGCGCTAATAGGGATATGGGCACTTATTGGATCAAATACGGTAAGGCTATTGTTCACATGTACTTTTTTATCTTATTCAGATGCAATTTTTTAGTGCCACATATATAAATAAATGTCTGGTTGGTGTAACAATTGATCAAGAACAAAAATACTGATGCAGGTCAGTTAGACTTTGAAAAGTTTTTACATGTAAAGGTAGGTCACATTTACAGTGACAGTTTATTTTTAAACATTGATACATACACCATATATGTTTTCTAGAGATCTGTAGTTCTAACTGAAACATCAATGAAAGTTTGTTCATATGATATTTTACATATAGACCAACATGTGTACAGATTACTTTGAATTTAACAACATATACCATTTCACGTTAACCATCTTCAACAGTTTCATTTTAAAGATGGTCCCCATAATTTTTTTTTCATTTTTAAGACGGTTTCCATAAAAATGAACACTTTGGTTTTTTAATTAATTTTTCTAACATACATGCATGAACATGCAATGTTAATGGACATGCATCTATATATATATGTTATATAGGTATTGGCATCTGCAGTCATGGTAAGATGTCAATGTATAATTTCTTCCCTACATGTATAACATACCTTTTTTAACAAGCTTACAACTTGAAGAATGATATCACGTAGACCAACTGAATTATCTTTGAAGAAATCATTAGGGCAAACTCTCTCATGAATTGGTGATGAGAATTTCTGACAAAGAATGGTTCTACCCTGAAAATATAGGATACTGAAAATATTAGAAGAGACCCATTGCAGAAACATGCAGTCATTATTTTTTCATGCGAAAAACCGAGGTAATTAGAATACTAATAGTGCATGCACAAAAATACAGCGACTCACTGTCCTAAAACAGTTGAAAGCTTATCATAAGGTAATATGAAAATTTCATTTGTATATAATTATACATGTACAACTTTTTTTGATAAAAATATAACTTATTTATCTATTATTAGTGTAGCAGGTTTTAATTATACATAGTAATACTGTTGCCTTCTTGCTTTGCGTTAGGTGGAATTTCCCTTTAGCTTAGTCGCTAGAGCAGCGGACCAGTAAATCCAGGGGTCACGGGTTCGAGGCCAGGTGGTGAAATACTACTCTCACCCTGTCACATTTGGTGCCATAGACCACTTCAAGCAAAAGCAATACGATATTCAGAGGTTTTGTTGGAGACAGAACCTGGGTTGGTCTGTGTTAATTCTTTTTGAGATTCCTCTTCGAGATTCTCTTTTATTCCGACATGTGATAGATGTCTCTCGTTCGACGGTCCAGGGTCGCGGGTTCGAGCCTTGGTGGCACACATTATTACTACTATCGCCCCATTACCTGGTTACATATAAAAATGTACTTCATGCGTTTTCATTTCAGATTCCTGTATTTGAGTTAATATGTGTACATCAAGGATTTATAAGGGCGCACTCGGGCATGAAGTTCGAAGCACTTCTAAGGTAATTATACATGAAAATATAAGAAAAAACACTATCTTAAAAATTAAATCCTCTTCAAAGGTAATGCATACATGAAAATATAATAAAAAAACACAATCTTCAAAATTCAATCCTACACATAAGTACACTGACAGCTTCAGTTTGCGGCCGCCATTTTTTTAATCCACTGTAAAAAAAAAACATCAGCGTGAATGCAATGCTTTGAAGTCAGCTCAATATATAATCAAGCGGTTCAAACCCTTGTATGATCCAACAAAGGTAATCTTCGTCCGGTAGAAGCTCAGTGCAATTGCTCTTTATTTGCAAACGTTCAAGTGATAGATCTAGAGTAGACCACGTACCTTCCAATATAAGCAGCTGATCGACCCAAAACGGAATATCTGTTATGGAAATAAAAATTTCTTCTTTCTCTTATTTGGATTTCCTTCTCAAATGGGGGTTTGCGGACAAGGATAGAGTGAGATATATGAATAAAAGATAAACAGAAAATTTGGCTCAGTTATTTACAAAAATTTAATTTTTTAACATTGGATAATTTAATGGTCACTGAAACATCTGGCTGCGCCCTTTAAGGCCTTGCCTTCAGTCATATTGTATAATTACATGTAAGTGAGAAGGATTCGTAGGTCTCGATCTTTACATTATATATTTACTAAACACAACGCAAGGCGCATATATATATGATATGAACCGGGAATAAAAAAAACTATTTTTCTCGACAAAAACTTGTCATATCGGGTCAAATGAAACACCAATGTAAATTTAATCAAATTTCAGGATTATTGCTTGGTTTAAGGATGGAAGATTTAGAAGAAATGTCTGAAATTTTCGTTAAAGAATATGACAGATCATGAATTTCAGAAATGTCTTATGATCACACGCTTCAGAAAGTAAGACGGTTACCCTCTCACCTGCAAGCTACACATCAAAGGCTGCGCCAGTGGATATCAAAAGAAAATCAGTCGTCGTCCGACGTCATGGCGTCGTACTTGCCGAAAAAAACTCAGTGTGACTTATATATCCTTCTCATATTTGTATACTTCCCTGGTGTACATGTAAATGACTACTCAAATATAGGTAGGTAATAACGGGATGAACATGTACTGTTATAATCAACTGCAGTACTCGACTATCTAACATGTACAGTACATGTAGCTAGTTACGTATACTTAGGATTGATTTCTTGGGTCTGTCACAATCAAATAATATTAGCTCTCGAGAAACTTCTGATGGGCAATACACGACGTAATGATAAATATGTCTCGTCGTGCTATATACCTCTAACATTTTTGGAGTAGGGTCTGTTGGTGCCACTCTTAACTGCGATGACGTAGCTCTGAACGACGGACGGAAGATTTCTGGTAGATGGAACGGAGTGGAAGCAGGGTAGGATTAAGTTTTGTAAATTTTGATATTTCGTTGTCAGGAACATGTAACTAACCCTAATGTATACTTTGATAAATGGTGTTATGTTCATCTAATATTGAAATATATAAGGATAGCTTCTATATACATATTTACATGCAGATAAAAAGAAATTACACAATATTTTGGTCCATGAAGCAAAACTAAATCGTAATTTGCCGCCATCTTTGGTCGCTTAGAGCATACAAAATTATTAGATAAAGTTTAAAAAATAACATCAAATGAACAAATTCCCAAAATATTTAAATAATTGATATAATTAAATGTAACATTATTCATATATAAGAAATAACAATAGTTCATCTAAGATATTTTTTCTTTTCCTTTTTAATGATATAAAATACTAATGAATAAAACGGTTTCCGAAATGAGCGAAATCCCGGAATGTAGTACCTTTGCATGGTTACTATTTCGTGACCAATCACGGCTCAACGTACCGTATTTAAATTATCTAAAATTAGAAGCTATTATAAGACATTATAAGACACTTTGTTACAAACTGAAACTGTACCAGAGTTGTTTTTTTAGAGAGAGAAACATTTTAACCTATCGTACATGTAAGTAGTACATTGGTAGATTATTTTATGATGCTCATCTGCTTCAGACCATATTAATAACCAAAAAAAAAATTAAGATTTCGAATAAGAATATGAAAATCTATCAGTTGAACTCGCAAAAGGCAGTGCGTATGTCCTCTGAATTAGCAGAAATACTGAATTAGCAGAAATACATTTACTTGACGCACACGAACTCACAAGTTAAAATGACAAAGAATTCGAAGCACGTTTTTATAGTACATGTAAAATGAACTTGAACGACAAATCTCAATGTAAGTTCAGTACTTATACTGTAATTAATTTGCATGCATTATAGACCTACATGTCTGTGCTCTCAAACTTTTATTTTCAGGAACTATGGGTCGTTCCGTAGATTGCTTAGCACATGGGATTGCCAAATCCGTTTCTAACCCTGCCAGTTGAGTTGTCCCCCTTTGACATCTTTCCTCCCAGGTATAGTCACTATATATCCATTGTATGATTGAAACTTGTTTTTTTGTTCAACGCATTAATTTTATCTGTTATCTTTAGCTAAACTTTTTACACATCTCTTTGATTTATATTACTTTTAATATACACTATGTTAGTGTTTATTCTGTCAATTTTTTACTTTTTGCCATATTAATTGGCATATACATATGTATGTAGTATACCCTTGCAGTGTCTTAATACTCTATAGTAACGCCAGTGTGATATACTAGTGTTCAATATTAACTTACTTTTTTACTCCATGTGACTATGCTTACTTCAAATGTTATAATATTTTCTGTGTCATTGCCATTGTAAAGTATATCAGTGTATAATGTCTGTGATATTTTGCCAGCCATTTCATTGTTAAATTACAATATACTTATGTTTGTCGCGAGAATAGCACTACAGTGCTAATGTTGTATTTGTTTCTGATATGCGACGTAAAATAAAATTTCTTTAATCTTAAATTTTGAATCTTGAGGAACAAAGAATGGTGAGGTGGGGAATTAATAAGAGCCTTTAGCTTGTTTTCTCATCTTAAATGTATCGGTGAATGTATGTGTATAAATCTTCATTGTTTATTTGAATAAAATATTGTGTAAACTAAACTAAAAAATGTTGATGATGGTGCACGTGGTGGTACTAGTTGTAGATGACACAGGGGACTTTTTTTCGGGTTTGTTAGAAATGAAGCATAAAAATATTTCTTTCAGGCTGTATGCATGGCTTTCATGCAATAAAGCCTCGTGACGTCACGGCGTCAACAAAATATCTATTTCCTCGGTAAAATTTTAACATTTTTTTCCACAAATATGACTGGTTTTACTACAAAAGATGCAAACAACGGAATTAGTGTTGAAAGTATCACGTAATTGTTCTTTTATGGAAAATTGTAAAACTGCAATAAAACGTCGAGGTATGAAAGAAAAATACTCTTTCATAAGTGGATATGAAGAATATGGATATTCTACCCTCGGGATCACAAAATGTTGTAAAACCCTCGGCAAGCCTTGGGTTTTACTACATTTTGTGACTCTCGGGTAGAATATCCATATCCTTCATATCCACATATGAAATAGTCTTATATTCTTTAATAAAGAAATGTTATTTTGCCAGTTCATCAAATTGTATAATATCAATACCCATGCGTTCATTTTTTTACCATAAGATTGCATTTAAAATATTCTGAATGAGCTTTGGTTACTTTAATAGTGATTTATTTTGGGAAAAAATCATGGCGGTGTTATTTCTGTAACAGGAGAGGAGAAAATGTAGCGGCCAGACCGAGATTCGAAACCGGGACCCTAGGCCTCCTAACACTAGCCTATACCTTGTGCTATACCGACTGAGCTACAAGTCCAATCCCGCTATATTCCAGTGATGTTTCAAAGGATTATTTTCCTAATTCAATACGCAAAATCAATATTTTTACTATATGACTTTACATTAAGGTCGAATTTTGCACTATTCTGGGGTATTTTTCTAACTGGTATATAAAAAATGGGCCAATCAGTCATATAAATTATAAAAACAAAGACAAAATGATTATACCAGATGTATACTCTGCAAGTTAATACATGGACATAATATAGCTTATAACATTTAAATTTGTCACGATTTGTATCAAAGGTGCGTGTAGTTCTGTAACATCACATTATTATATTTCTCCATTAAATATACATCCCGACGAATGTAAATGCCAACATCCACATATCATCTGGTATTCTCTAACTAGCTGACTTGCATATACAATGTATTTTCAATTACAGACGCACATTATATGGCTTTAATTTATCCTCAATGAAGCCGCGGGTTGACGTCCATCGATGTGCGGCCAACTTATATACATGTAATTAGCCTATTCCTCCGCGGACAGATTAGGGTATCGCAGATCTAGATCAGACAGGCAAAGTAGTGAGAGCAGCCAATCAAGTGATCCAAAGTAATGGTGAAACTGGCGATAAAGATCTTAAGGTAAATCTCCACGGCCGAAACAAGTGTTCTTTAGGTAAAGTAACGACTTTTTTCTGATCGTAATTCCGTTTAATGCACCTTTTTATCTCTATTGTCCTTCAGGAGCTTCTTTATCAGCAAATATATATGTATTATAGGTGCAACAAAAGTACACCTAACTGTACCGTCACAGTGTCGAAGTCAGTAGGGAGATGGTATCAATATGTACTTTTATCAGTTTAAATAACATTGCTTGTAACAAATGTTTTAATTAGCTTAAAACTTTTCATAATGTAAACAGAAAATGAAGCATAGGTATTAGGTTGCTTTTGATTGGCTAATAGGCATAATGAAATCTTGGAAACCCTTTAGAAATTAAGATTTGGTATGAAAGTGTGTGCTAGGTGGACAGAATCATAAGCGATATGTTGAAAATTTATATCTTATAGAGCAGTTACTGTTTAAATAATTAGTACTATCTTGATGAGAGTACATTCTGAATGTTTGTATTATACATATATCTTCTTAACATAAATAAAGATTTTTATTTTAACCTTCATAAGCAATACGTTTTTCTCTCAACTTCTTTGGTATGAAAACTAACTGGAGAAGACGAACTATATGTTTACAACTTGCGTCTAATCCCATTTGTATTTAATGTGCAAATAAAATATGTCTGAATAAAAAACTATAAAGCTTATTTGTATCAAGATAATCACTGGGCATAACAGATAGATCGAAAATGTCCATACAGTGATAATTTTACAATTCATTTCATTTTCTGTTACAGATCTTCTTTGTTCCTATGTCCATATGATAACTTTTTATTTTGTTCAAATTATATATTTTTGTGCTCATACCTAAGTTGGAAATAGGTTAAAAATCATATGGTTAGTGTGCTTGATTTTGAACTACTCTGAATCATCTTACCGGTATACACTGTATGGCTTTGACACTACAATGTGTGTGTGATTTTACACACGAAAAGCTATTAAAGCAATGCCTTCAAAATCGATTGTCTGATAAGAATGAATTTTTGCATAAAGAGGTAATTGACAAAAGCAATGTTTTCGTTAAAAACAATTGTAACACACATGCGTTCAACCCATTTTATTTGCTCAGAATAAAAGCATATGCTACCTTACCTTCTAAATGCAGCCCCCCCCACACACACACAAAAAAAAAAAAAAAAAAAAAAAAAAAAAACATATGGTTCCAAACCGACATAAAAGAATATCATAAATACGCATTCAATATGGTCATTGATTTATGATAGAGTGTTAATTTACATTGTTATATGGTCGCCAATTTAAGATATAGTGTCAAATTGTTATATCATATGGTCACCAATTTATGTTAAAGTGTCAATTTACACTGTTATATGGTCGCCAATTAATGTTATAGTATCAATTAACAATGTTATATGGTCATCAATTTATGATATAGTGTCAAATTGTTATATCATATGGTCACCAATTTATGACATATTGTCAATTTACACTGTTATATGGTCGCCAATTAATGTTATAGTATCAATTAACAATGTTATATGGTCATCAATTTATGATATAGTGTCAAATTGTTATATCATATGGTCACTATTTTATATTATAGTATCAATTTACAATGCTATATAGTCACCATTTTATATCATATTGTCAATTTACAATGTTATATGGTCGCCAATATATATTGTAGTGCCAGATTTCATTGTCATATGATTACCAGTTCAAGGTATACTCCAATTTTTATATTACACTATCGTGTTTCTATTTGTGATCTCAAATATATGCCATTGGAATTTACACTACAGTTACAATGTAGTTGTATTAATAAAACAGTGCTTAGTTGCAAGGTGGTCTGCACTCGCTATGTTCAAGTCACTCAAAAACTGTTTTCTCGGATATTAATTTTAAAACTAAATTTACACACAGTCAGAAAATGTTCTGAGAGTATTTTTAGTGCAGAGTAAAATTGTAAACATACCGGTACAATTTAACAGGACGAAATGAGATGACAAAGATGAATGTTTCATTCCCCTCCCCCACCCTCAAAAAGGAGTTATTTTTGTAAAATTATGATTATTTAAAAAAAAGAAAAGAAGTGTTCGCTAAACATCTAAAAGAGATAGGTAAGATATAAGTGAACGATCTACTCAAATGACTTATGAATAACATATGAAATATGTAGCAAAGGATGTCCCATTTTTGGTATGTTTGTGCTAATGGTTTTAAAGAAAATGAACACGAAGATTTTAGGCACTTTGGGCCTCTTTATAACAAAAAAGAGTATTATTTTAGAGGGACAACTAACAGTATTTTCGATAACCAAAGTTTTAAATGGCAGCTCGAACACCGCCTTTCGAATCTCTATAAGCGTACATGTATTTTATGAAGCACATATGTATTGATTGACAAAATAAAAATTTACGGATAAAATCAATCTATAAACAAAAAATAGCTAATTTTGGCCGCATTTTAGTATGACAACTTGCTACAAATATGTACAAATATGATAATTTTCAAAGATCAGAAACATTTTTTATCGAGGTTGAAATGAGAATCGACGAGGCTGAAAACTCGCCAGAGAAGATCAGGAAAAAGATAACAATAAAACAAGGATGTTTAGATAAAAGTATAAGTGAGCGGCTCCGTCCTGTCATGCCTAGCATTCCATACAAATATAAGTACAACTTCTCTGGTGGTATTCAGCCTTATGAACAGGCACGCATGGATACTATCAAAGCAATGATTCTATCCTGCATAGGCTAAAGTTTTTGAAAATTAAATTATTTAATTATCTGCATTCAGTTCACTTCAAAGATAACAGTTTTTATATTTTATATAGTAATAAGTATTATAATAAGTTGTAGATGTTGTAAATGTAAAGACTGATGTGATATGTACCTTGCTAAAAACAATTCCCAAAACTGATAGTCTTTTGGGAAGTCGAGCGAATGTACAGTTCTTCGCGATAAGTAGGATTTGCTGCTCTCCGACATGATATATATCGAGACTATGATTTCCGCTACATAACACGACTTTAAACGTTAGATACAATTGAATATTATTTGTATAAACTCATCATACGTAACACAAAAAGGCAAAAAGGGGAAAGAGAAAAAAAGTTGGCACAAGCTATTGCCATTTCCATATAGCAATTAATCAGACAATATATGATATAGAGCCAATGGTCACTTTTACATCAAACTGAAGCCAGATTACTTTTTATCATCCACAAAACATATTTTATTTAGCAATTAAATGATATCAATATAAGTAAATATTGATATTTAAACTTCCGCTGAATCTAATGCAAATATACAATTTTTCAATGCAGCGTAATTCAATTTCAAAATTCTACTGTCGTTACCATACAATAACAATTCTAGAGATATAGGTATTACTACATGTATCATTATTACTACATCACACAGTAATATGTATTGTTAGAATGGTAACCATAACTAAAATGTACTCATACAGCTTGAATCCTCGACCAGGTTATAAGTATGATAAAGATCAGGTTGAATAGATCAATAGTCTTATCTTGATCTGATAACACCAAGTGAGGAGTAGGTTTAGAGCGTAATGTAAGGGGGCGTTTATGAATAGAGATGACGTTTGTTTGTTTGTTTGTGTAGTTTTACGTCCAATCAACAGCCAGGGTCATACAAGGACGTGCCAGGTTTAATTGTGAAAGGAAAACCGGAGTACCCGGAAAAAGACCACTGACCAACGGTCAGTACATGGCAACTGCCCTACATGGGATTCAAACTCGCGACTCAGTGGCGGAGAGGTTGCGGTAATCATCGTGGCCACGGAAAGATAATATAAAGATAGAGAAGAATGGATTTAGTAGACAGTCAAAGATTTTCAAATTACTGGGGAGAAAAACAGAAAAGATTAATAGAATCTTACATGGGTCTGTGAAGTGGACAGTGATATCTTAACCCGAGTGAAAGTTTTTTGCTGTCAACCCGAGGCTTGCCGAGGGTTGGCGGTCAATATCTTTCACGAGGGTTGAGATATCCCCGTCCATTTCACAGACCCATGTTGGATTCGTTTTCTCCCATACTTAGTAGAAAAAAATGACGAAATTCCACTTGTTTTTCAGCTTTTTCATCGCGCCATTATCGCAGAAACGTCGTTATGCGTCAAAATTGATGACGTCATCTACAATGCGCGCCGCAGTTACGCCGTCACATTATTGTCAAGCGCGTGTGAGCTGTCTTACACCCCATGTGTAAGATAGAGATATCGTTTCCCTAGCAACCATTGGATATCCCTGTGAAGTATGTGAGAAAGAATGATTTCCACTACTACTGATACAGATTGAATCATAGGCCAGAATAGAATGATAGAAATCGTTCTTAGATATATACATTCATATCTTGTATGGCTTATAATCTGATATGAAAATATTTCTATCATAAAATAAATCTAAAAAGTCAATTGTTCCCGTATTAAACCCATTTTTCACTCATATAGGTGTTTGAAAACAGGGGTTTCATACCATAGAAATTAATGGAAGAAAATGTATACATATATCCGTGTGCTCATTTTGAACTGTTGCCACTCAAAAGATACCAATTGACAACTCATTTGATTTCATGGGAATTTTGTCGCTTTGACCATATTCGCGTTTTTATGTTAAATCATAATGTTCTAATTGGTTGATATGTATGAATATATTGTTAAGTTGTCATGTTTAACAAATAAAACAGTTATATTTCATAAGACTAGTATTTATTCTCAAAAAAAAAAAAAAGTTAAACTTACTTCCTATAAATTTGAACAAAAATGCAATATTTTAGTCGTTTTTTGCCCTCTTCATAGAAATAAAACTTTGGTGTTAAAGGTTGAAAATATTTTCAATTGGAAAAAGACGGCACTTTTTAAGCAAGAAACAAAAAATTGCCCAATTGCAACATTTTTATATATATATATATATTTCAATATTTTAGAGTTAACAAAATGAAAGTACTCAATTGCGCCTAAAATGCAAACAAACAAACAACTAACTAACTAAATAAATAAATAAATAAATAAAGTTACAAAGGTGTATCATTTGCCAGAGTGATGCATATTTTTTCAATAACAATGAATCTAGTAAAATTTTACGTGATGTAGAATGTGAAAATAATTGAAGTAATAAAGAGTGAAAATGTTGATTTACTCAAACAAAAGACAGAAACATTTTCAAAATGTCGACAAAATGTGTCATGTCTAAAAATGTCTGTAAAATAACCATTCCTCAAACCATAGAAATATAATTTTTGAAAATTGCATAAGGCATCTTGCTACAGATATTGATAACTTATATTAATAAAATCGCAAATCTTCTTTGACCTATGTCAAACATTTGGTTTGGTTTGGTTTGATTAGTTTAACGTCCTTTTAACAGTCAGGGTCATTTAAGGACGTGCCAGGTTTGTTGATGGAGGAAATCCGAAGTATCCGGAGAAAAACCACCGGCCAGCGGTCAGTACCTGGCAACTGCCCCACATGGGATTCGAACTCGCGACCCAGAGGTGGAGGACATATGGTAATATGTCGGTACATCTTAACCACTCGGTCACCGCGGACCCTCTATTTCAAACAGAAATGTCAAATGTATTAAAATTGTCAAGATTCGAATCACGATAGCGGAAGTCAGAAAGGACAGCTTGGTAAATGAAGGTATGGCATTAGGAATTCTATAGTTATAATCATTTCTAAGGCTGTTTCAGTTTTCCCCAAACGAAGCAGGAAGAAGTAAATTGTCGATATTTAAAGAAAAGAAGTTTGGTGTCTAACATCAATTATCTATGATTTTCTCTGCTGTGAATAAAAGTAATTTAAGACCAATTTTAGTATAATGACATACTAGCTGGTTAACTTTCATATAGTCTTACTTTTAGTCTCTATTACAACGCGGTGGTTTCTCGCCATTCTAAGAATTTTTCTTCATTTAGGCAAGAAGTAAAAGAAACGGCCAATTAGAAAATTGGATTTAGCATGAAACCAAAGAAAAATATTATTAAACCGTGTCAATCGAATGCAATTATGTTTGTTTCGTGCCTTTTATTTGAATATTGCCTTTGTTTCTATCCTATCTTGATAAAATGTTGTTATAATATAAAACTTAGTGACATTTAAGTGACATTATATAAATCTGTCCCACATTTTTTAATATCGGGGTCACACATTATCATATAGTGCACTTATATTAGCCCGAACCACGGATATATTGTTCGACATTTGCTTGCAATGATCTCAACATGATATCGCTGGGATTTATATCAATTATCACCAAATTGAGGCCCAAATCGACAATTTCTCGCAATAGGGGTGTTTGGTTCTTAATTTCGACGTATAATTGATATAAATTGATGTTCTTTTACAGTTGTTGTCTCCCTCTACTCCCCGCTGATTTATGTACCGGCGGAGCGGAGGTCAAGGTCGTTTACAGACAAGATCGATATTAGCTGTTTCCCGCTAAGGTACTTCCTTCTGGAATCCCCAGACGGGAAAGAGAGCTAGGACTGTTGTGAATGTCAACCATTGCTGCATTTGGTGCATTGTAGTCTCCGTATTGATCGTGACGCTGGCGGTGGCAGACGAAGAACATTTATTTCGATATAAATAGTGTAAATTGTGTACGGAGGATTCTACCTTCAATTACCGTATTGCATGTTTTAACATGTTTCTAAATATGATTTAACCAATTTTACAATTTGAAACAAAATTGATAAATATACATGTACATGTCCCCGACGTTATTGTTGACTGTTTACTTTAATTATTTACACATTAATCAATGCATGTGTAGTATCTTATATCTACCTACTTTTTAAGAACAAATTTGTTAATTATCAAACAGAGTGTTTATACAAAGACCATTAGATGATAATGTATTTAGATGATAAAGCAAATGTCATTTAACTTTTTTTGCAAGTAAAGAGCGCGGTTAACGTTTACTTTCCCGTTGTACGATAGTTTTGCTATTAAATGTTTAAGTCTGCATTTTCAATATGTCACTTCATTTCTAAACGGAATTTTACATTATGAGATAATTAACACATGTACATATGTATATTGGTTAATTGTCAGTCATACCTAATTGGTTAACGTCTACTGAAATTGCAATTTAATTTGAAAACAGTTTAATGATGTAGCTGTAAAACATCATTTCGACAAATAGTACATCTCATAAATGTTTAAGGCATTTTTTATAGTAGTATCTCTTAACTTTACCACAGTATGGTCACTTCGTCTATGCTATATTCCACAAATAATGGGGAGCAGACAAAGAAAAACAACCTTAAAAACGGTGAAACATTAGTAAGAAAATAAATAATTGTAACTATTTGATTTATTTGGTAATTGTTATCCTTACAGTAATATATTCTCCGTAAAAATGTCCCCTTCCATCGATTAATCCAATTATCTCTATGAAGATTAATGCCTTTGGTTGGATTCTTAACCAAAGCAAAATTTCCTGCAAAACATGAAGATCTACAAAATTGAAAATAAAAACTTGTAAGAATTTCCCCACAAGTTGGTAATAATCTGGGTTTAAGTGCAAAAGTGCTGGGCCCTTTCTACCTCAATTACCACCAGGGTTAATGATTGTGTTGTGAGCGTCATTATTTATGGGCACGAGGTGGCTAGGTCGTCACCTTCAAGTGTACTTGTGCGGCGCGCGCTCAGCCTTCACACTGCACGGTCGGCGGCCATAGCCCCGAGCACATGTACTTCTGTCATCATTGAGGCCGATCTCGTGACGTGTCAGTTTAAACATTGAAATGACTACTGAAAAATAAGAGAAAAAACTATTATCTCATCTCGAATCCGCTCGTTTTCAAATCAA
This sequence comes from Argopecten irradians, assembly GCF_041381155.1. NCBI lineage: Eukaryota > Metazoa > Mollusca > Bivalvia > Pectinida > Pectinidae > Argopecten > Argopecten irradians. The sequence continues at coordinate 13,628,395 of NC_091144.1, forward strand.
CCCGATTTATAGCGCGAGGACGATAGGCCGCGTGTAGTTCAATTGTCAGATGTTCGCGGAATTAGGCGATTTATTTCCCCCGATCAACAGTGATATGCCGAGTGTTAAAGAGGGTCTGGAAGGAGGGACATATTTGATTATTTTTTGGAAACCAGAATGTGTTTTTATAAGATATACACACAGAGAATTCGTTTTACTACAGAGCAATAACCATCGCTTCAAAGCAACGCTTCAATTTCATTTACTCTTCCTCGTGAAGTCTGTAGTACAGTTGATATAGCCCCCCTCGCGTCCCCTTTACTTCCCGGGAGTGGATTGAGACAAGATTTTAACGGTTTTCAATTAACAATACCCATCTAAATTGTGACAGGCGCAAGTCCATTTTTCATAACCTAGGTTCCGGATGATGCGCAATTCCTTGAAAAATTAAAAGTACATACCGCATTGCTCTTTTGTAGTTGTGTAATTAACTGGTTTGGGTCACAAGGTCGTGTATGGGGACAGACGACCGTTTTATTTGGTACCAGCCAAGCAATGGTGGGAGTTTGACAATGATAGAGATGTAAAACGCGACCACTCCGCGGGGACGGACGACAGACGTTTGTGTGGTTTGTCGCTGTCAAGACGACAGTGTTAAGCGGTCAGGCACGTGCATTACCAACGGATTGCATTACAACTTGGCGTTAACGTATTGGTATTTATAGCAAGTAACTAATGAATACTCATTTGTGGCGATTGACTAAAACATACCATACCGTTGCTGGAATAAATATGGTAAATGTTTCATAAGGTATAATCTATTGCCAGACAAATAGTTAGTGAACTGTCACGTATAATAATCAGTTCATGGTATTTCTATACCCTTTTAATGATGAAAATAATGCAGTAAAAGTTGTCATTCTCCCATTAGGACTTTAATCTCATTTGTAAATTGTAAATACGATTTAAAATCTGCTAAAAATAGCCTTTTTGAACAATGAGTTAATTTTCTTACTCACGATTTGATTGAAATTTGTTGATAACCAAAATCGAATGGATCACAATACAAATCAAATGATAACGATTCTATAAGACATATTTTGTGGCAATCATATATTTCTTTGTTATTGATGTTAGTGTTCTGTTACTTCCATTATCATGCTTTAATTTCATTTACTGTATTTGAAAAAGATGTCAACGTTCCATTGTAAAGTTACATGGCTACAATATAATCCCTGATGATAGATACCAACCAAAAACATTCTTATATCCACTGACATTTGAATTCAGGTGATGGCACATTTGATATCCATCTAGAAAATAGTCAACATGTAAGTCAATAAAACAAATGTTACGCCGAATTATGCTTCTGGTGGCGATTTTAGTTTTGAACAGAATAGCATATGTGTTATTTCCTTCACGAACACACATTCTGTAGACTTGAGAAAATATGTGTGGAGCAATTTCAACGGGAAAAGTCATAAAAGAAAATTGATGCCCTTGAGTTATGTCTACGAGAATGTCTTTTTACTGGGTTTACTTTTTTGTCTTAAGTTACTGTATCTAGCATTTCCACGCCAAAAGCTCACCAATGGTAAGACAAAATCACATCGGCAATAGAGCAACATAATTCTTTTACTGAAATATATAAGCCATATCTCGATTGATGTAAATAACCTTGAGATATATTTTTCTTTACCCTAAGAATTTATTTGATATTATTATATTTTTTTTCATAATTTTCCTCATCTAATAATAAAATGATATACATGTATGTTGATATGAACCTATCGTTTTTACATCTGAACCTTAAAATAAACGTTTCAATCTGAGCACGATTCAAAAACAATGGTATGATCTTTCTTATATTTTGTGAAAAAAAAGTTCTTATTTTAATGTAATGTAAATACTTAAATACAATAACTTAAAACAAATTATCAACATAAATCTTAAAAGTAATTACAATCCTATGACATTGATTGTTAACATAAGATGCAATTTAGTACCATGGAATAAAAATGACATATTCGTTTTATACTCCAACATGAACTCTTCAACATTTCGATTAATTCTTCTTGGATTTAACAAATAATCACCACACAAATGCACATTAAAATATTTTAGCGTTTTCTTATTTCATGTCTAGAGATTCATCCGCCTATCAAATTAGCTTAGAACTGAAATTTCGTGCGTTAATAAAAAAAAAATCTTAAGTCAAATTATTTTAACAGAATGCTGTCATCAGGAACAGAAATATACAAGCGTTTAAATGCAAATTTAAAGAAACTTAACAGGGTACATTCTACTCGTGTATAAAATGTATGCATTCCGAATCTATTACTTGGCCAGAAAACATTGGTAACTCTATCAAGATGAAAAAGATTATAGTATTTTGTTTTAATAAACGTTTTTCCTTGTACTTATGTTTTAAGCTTGATTCTTATATTCTCTGTTTGAAGAGATATATGTTTGTTTTAATAGTAAAAAACTTTTGACAAATGTTCTGTCTGTGATTCAAAGCAAAATATATTTTTTTTCAGGTACAAAACATGACGTGTACCAAGTATGACCAGACCACATTTACGTCGATTGTTATGTCGAAATATCATGTCAAAATATGTCGTCGCAATTACCGAAATTAGGAGATGCATCTAATCGACGGTAATCGTACGTACCAATTCAACGCAACATACCTTTGGTAGCTCGAAACTAACATGACCATACATATTTAGCAACGAAATGTCTATTGTCTTGAATCTATTTCGTGTATAGATGTATGGTGAATAAAAAGATAAAAAAGAAATAAATTATTTCGTAATGGACATAAAGACACTTTACGTTGTCAGTCAGGTTAGGCATGAAACTAATATCACTGCCAAGGTAATTCAATAAGCTTTATGTTATATTCTAATGCATTTCGACTGGCTGTGATAAACGAAACATTGAAGAACAATTAGATAAAGTTTTGTATATCTGTTCGTGGTGTCGAGCCAGGCGCCGGTATAGCCTTCATTGCACTGTTGTGAAGGTCTTGTTAATGCTTGTGTCACCCCTATAAGATCATTAGTGCTACAATGATGAAGAGCATTTGTCAGACCATGACCTTACGGGATGCACGGTTAAAGCACTAGATGTCTTTTGCAACACCAGTAACATTTATATTACTGTGTCTAGTATACGCCATCAAATCCTAGCGCAAAATCCTGAACAGTTGAGCGGAATGAATGCGCGAAGTCATTATCATGATTTTATAACCCAAATATAGGAAATCGTTTAAGCGCACACACAATTTTAGTGCAAAACTACTGATGAGAAAAACATGAAATTAAGTTTATTGGTAAAACGTGTAAGATTACAGAATACACTCACTAAAATAACATGCAGATCATGTAGGTATATTGAGTTCAAGATAATGTTTTGCGTATATGTTTTTGTATCAAATTCAAAAAAAGTACTGATATAAATGTTGAAATACTCTAAGACGGTATAACGGATTAAATCATGCTAAATTTAAAATTGAATTCTACACAGTGCGTGTGACATGGCATTGATTGAAAATCCCCCACACTTAGTACGCCAATATACATTGTATAATGGATAACGGCCACTTAAGAATAGAAATATCATATCATGTAATCAATTGAATGATGTTTGTATGCAGATTGTATTTCAGAATCAAGTTTGAGTTTTTGTTATATTATTATTAAATGTTATAATTTCTTAAGTTAAGATTTATTTTTGAAAAATTCATATTTAAATTTTGTGACTTTCAGCAAAATGTTTCGCGAATGGTTGTTTAGAAATAATTGTTGATCTTATCTTGAATAAGAACCATTTATTGCAAATTTTCGAATATTTACATATTATGTTATTACGAGGAATCATGGATTATTTGTCAAGAAGTTTCTAGCAGAATTTCTATGGAATTGAAAACGTAAATGATTACATATAGAACATGTGTGCTTATCTTTTTTTAATAGGCCTTGTGAATAATGAGCCCAACGTAGTGATTTGGCCCACCCATTATTGCAAAACATACCATTATATATTTAGGGGGCCGTTGCCTCGTTTGTCTATCCTCTGCTGGTTGCATTGACCGTGACTGTCGTGTCGGTGCCTATCAGGATTGGCGTGTCTCGCCTGCAAGTGGCAAAATTCTGTCGTTCCGCCCCAAAGTTCGATTCGTTCCCACATCATATGGAAACTATCGGCAAATTGTGCCCACCTCACAAAAGGCTCGGATTTCTATCCCTGTTGGAGTTAATTACATTAACAAGGTAAGTCATCAAGTATGAAACCTATTTTTGAAGTTAGTTTTAATATGCAACAAGGTCTTACATGTGTGTCGTTAATTCCAAAGGAATAACTAGAGAAAGTTAATATTTATACAACATTAAACGATATCTACATCTATGGCATAGATGTGAACGAAACATTTTTATGATTATTTACTCGAAAAACGATGAAAAATATATGTTTTATAATCAATCGATTTAATAAACGATAGATTGAAATAAATGGTATGACTTATAGGGTAATTAGCATTATAATGGTAATAAATATACTCTTTGTTTTAAAGAAATTATTATTATTTTTAACATCTCAGCATCACAGTGACTACGTATACTTCGTCATTTCAAATTAATAATAGCTCGCACATGCATCTTTGCAAATAAAAACCTAAAGCAGCATTTTAAAAGAGACAAATGAAACAAATTTAATATCACATAAATACCTACATGTACGTGTAATTCAACAGCGCATTAATATTGCTTATCAAATATAAAAGAATGTAAAGTTCAAGCATGAACTAATTTTAGTCTTTTTCTGCTATGAAAAACTTTGACAATATTATTGCGGTTTTACACGTTGTAAGTAAAACGTATAATACATACTTATTATTAATCGTATGAGATTTGTAAAAACACAAATTTCACTGATAACTTTTAAGTATTTCCTATTCCTATATCAATGAAATAGACGGATATTAGTCCAGTACTTGTAAGGTAAATATTAAAAATGCCATAATGGTTGTGCATCATATTGAAATGTAATTAATATTAAATTAATTTCGTCTCATTCATATTGTATTTATTTTTTGTTAAGCTTCGACTGGTACAGACTGGATCACCACACGGTAGCGTATTTACATAGAACAGCTTCTTTAATTAAATTGTGCGGTAAATTTACTTTTGACACTGCAATATTTGGACAGGGAGGTATTATTGTTGAACTACTCATTCAGCTGTTTTTAAATAAAGAACCTGTTTTAAAGATTTTTTCTTCACTAATTGAAAAATTATTAAATGCATATACATTCATTCTATACCTTTAATGGATTAAAATGCATATCAAAATTAAAGTAAACTAAATATAGGATTATATATGCAAATATTAGAAATGTTTCTTTCTGATGTCGAACAAAATTCGATATAATATGGATTAATTTACAATAGATATAACAAAAATATGAAAGAACAAAATTAACCTATTGCAAAGTTGCTCTAGCTAATTGTTCTGTAATAGCAAATATTCCCTTTCTATTCTTTAATTTGTAGTGAAGTTTTGTTAATGAAAATACTAAGGCTAAGCTTAGAAACATGCAAAATTGGCATCTTAAAAAGAAAATAGGAAACGATTCATTTGCTGATTAAGTTCGATACCATCATACTGCAATAAGATATTTGGTGGATTAGGGATACAGTAAACTCCTAAAGGGTCTGTTACTAAAATAATCTCTTTCAGCTTATAGTTAGAACGGTCCAATAAATATAATTGGTAGTATTATATCTTAAAACAATATTTACAAAACATATCAGTTCCATACTTTTTCGAAGAGATGAACGCAACGTGTTACATACCCAATATTATCTCGAGGTAGGTTGTTTGGTTGCAAACTAATATATAACGATTGACGAACACAGAATCGATGCTTTATTTACAGTTCAAGGTATCTGTAGTTTCTACGATCAGAAATAATATATATTTTTCATACATACTGAACAGTGTATCAATACAAATGATGATAATGATGTTATTTTGTATAGAATTTATGTACAAGGAATGAATCGATCTTGTTTCAAACGCTTTAAAGATAGGAGAATTCAAATAAAATAGGATGTTTTATCAAAAGAAGTATATATCAATTTATAGTGAAATTATCTTTGTATCTTTGTCATTACTGCACTAAAAAAACACCCAACCAAAAAGATATTAAAAAAATATAAAGAAAAAAATCAATTTGTTGCTTCTATTTACAAATCATGGACTGTTATTCAAAATAAAACCTAAACTAGATCTACATATTTTTCTTGATAACAGCTGTACAAATTCTAAAACATTCCAGTGATTATTATTATTTATTCAAGTTGTTTTAAACTCACAATTAAATATTAGTAGATAACTGTCACCTGATTTTCACTCTTACTGTATCTCAACTACACATACTAAATATGGACAAGAGGAAATAAATTGTTCTTTCAATATTGAATGCAAGCATTTGTGATATATTGAATAGTAACTACATTTTGTATGTCGTTCTGTGGCAAACATACTCAATCAAAAATGTAACCCCCCCCTAAATAAATAACACTTTTTTACGCAGCGCGAAGACATTTTGTATTGAGAAATTGGAGAGAAGGATGATTTACTTGTTAAATTAAAATAAACATGAACAAACAAATATCCGGTATTTGATGTTTAAGAAAACCTCATATTTCTATTTTATCATTTTGCGTATGAATATAACCTTCCGTTAGTATTGCTCTAACTATGTACTCTTTAGCTATTGAGGAGTTTGGTTTTCATATCATTTTCATTGATATGATTAATACAGCAAGCTAAATTCTAATACAATATATATCTAAAGAATATCCAACGTATGAAAGAAAAACAACGCACCATAATATTCTACAATAGTTTACACAGGGTAAATCACTAACTTAAAATAACTTTAGAATTTATGTTGGAAATTCAATTTGTGAATGTATGGACAAGTTGGAATATCTAGATAAACTACACGTTATCATTTTATATCACTTGCAAATGAACTTGCATGTGTAATTATTATAATAGAAAAATAAAAAAAAAATAGGGTGTTTACACAATCTGATATTAATCTTTTTTTCCTTTTGGGATACGTGAATGCACATTTACATATTTTACCCAACAAGGTTTCAAATAACTATTAATACAAACATATATCTTTGATGTACATTGAGCTATGTCATTCACAATATTACTCGAAGTGGAAAAAGTCCCTCAGCTGAAAATCGAATTAACACCGACCTCCTTTTACGCTCACCTGAAATCGTAAATACTCTCAGCGGAAAGTCACATTCACTCACAAAAAATATTTTGAAGAACCAGGTATTTGTTGGCGTGCCATGTTTCAATATTATCAATATGTTTAGAAATTTATTAACTCTACACAATGATAAATCCGCACTGAGTATTGAGAAATACATTACGCAAAGTGCAATGTTGGTTTAGATTTGTAACTAAGAAGACATGAAGTACTGTAAGGCACCGAGATAGAATATCGGATAATATTTATAAAGTATGGAAATGATAATTTCCATGAAACATATACTATACAAATGTATATAAAGTTAATATCAACAGACATAACTTATTCGTCTCAATTTAGGACCACTGAGGTTTCTAGCCAAGATCATCTCATCCCAATCATTTGCTTGTAACCCCATTCCAAATATTTGTAAAATCCTTTGTCTCCTCTATCCCCGCGGTCTTCGCGATAAGTTCCAGTCATTGATGTACAGACACATGAAATGATAAAAGTACTATTAAGTTTTGCAATTTTGAGTAACAGTAAGTGATATATTTGTTTCGATTTTGTTACAAATCACGCCAAAATAGGCTTAAGGTGATGTGAATCTAACGTGACTATCAAAGAGTATTGAATTTTAATATTTCTTTATACATAACACAGTCAAGCGACTGAATAAATTCTAAACATGTATTCTTATCCAAGTTTAATATCATCTTAGATGAGTTTGTAAAGTAAATAGAGATATTTCAACCTGTGCGTAGTCACCACGATTCTTGTCGATACCAATGTTTGATGACGCGTCTCTCACACGTTAACAAAAGCTATGAATTTTCAGTTGGTTAAAAGAAATTTCTTAGCCCCAGTAAAAGACAATTGCGGTTTAACCCTGTCAGGTATAGAAGAATTCATTAAAAACATTAAAATGCTAACGTACTAAAACTATAGCATTGGAAATAAGGGAAATAATCAAAAGGGTAAATGATTGAGTATGAGTAATTTACATCTTTTAGTGGGATTAACACTTTCAAATGCGATATTACTTAAGAGATAATTAGTTAGTCTGTTCCGTTAAAACACATTTTCAAAATAGTGTCTGTCAGGGGATATGCTCTTGGGTATCTAGAAAGTAAATTAACAATGCAGATTTGTCTAAACAAAATGCAAATAAAAAGGAAGGTGTTTAATGTCCGTAAAAGTTTCTTAGTGATAGACTGAAAAAAAGATATTTTAACAAAACATCGTGGAATATGGAAGTGTTCAGCCATTGCCGCGAATGCATTCACTTAATTTTTCGAATATCAGTTACGCATTTAGCATAATCGATACTGTACATTAATTACAGGCTGATGTAGCTGGGCGAAAATACGACCTGTTTAGCAGATAGGAGTGAATGTGAAATACGAAAGCTTTGTCTTGGCGTGTAATTACTACAAAAGTTATCCTATTTGTATATACTGCTAGAAATCGGATAATATTCAAATATAATGGTGGTCTTGTGTATTTAAGCAATATATAAGATATCTTAAGTAACATATTGTATCGATATTGTCGTTTTATATTGATACTTTTTGCTTTTCCAAAAGATTTCATTTGGCTATTTGAGTAACAATAACATCATTTAACGCAATATAAAACGTCTTTGTATTCTATGAACATTTGAATTCAGGTGAACAATGATGCTTATCACAGCACAATAAATAAGTCAACAGGACACTGTACATTTCCTCATATTCATTTGACTAAATTTGCATATTCACACATATAGGCGATATTTGAGACATCTGAAATTTTTTGAAACTCATCGTTTTACTAATCATACCATATGCATGTTGTGTGCGTGACGCTTTCGAGAAAATGATTCTTTCCAGGAAGAAAATTCTAGATGTATCATTATTTTACACAGAGGTCATACTTGTATAATGTACATCAAACGACAGGGAAATAAAGCGTCTAAAATCCCTCTTTCATATGTAGATATGAAGAATAGAGAATTCTACCTGAGGGTAGGCCTATATTGCCGTATTTTCTCTCATACCTCGATGTTTTATTGCAATTTTACTACAATGATTATCCACCAATTTGAAATAAATTCGAAAAAAACTGCAAGTTAGTTCTCCATACATGAAAATTACGTGATATTTTCAGCGCAAATCCCGTTGTTTGCATCTTTTAAAGTAACTCAAGCCTCGTTTCTGAAAAAAAAATCAAATTTTACCGAGAAGTATACGTTATTTAACGTATGTGATACCCCAGACAGAAGACAACCATCAACTGACACTTGAATGCTGTAATTTACTTAGTCCCCTAACCTCCCAAAGGATAATGTAGTTCAATACTTGTGTGACATACTCAGAGCTTAATAGATTCATCTAGGCAACATAGAGAACCGAAATATAGTAAATTATATATAAATTGTAAAATGATATGCACAATCTCCAAAAGGTGTGCCGAAAATATCCAAAAAGTATTGTTTGCATAACTTACATAAGATAACTTCCTGCAGAATGCGTGAGCTAAAGAATTCTTCAAATCAAAATTAGGTCATGACATTTTCTGTTTATGTAATGGAAAGATTGTGGATCATATAACATCTAGTTTTCTCTAGAATATTCACACAATTTCTAGATGAAGTCTTTCTTTATATTTGAGAAGCAAAACCTTTGAAAATATTTCTTCATTTTTTTCGTTTGCTTTAAACATTTATTTATATCGCTGGCAAATATAAAAAGAAAAGAAAAGAAAAAAGCCCCCAAAAACATTTGATTTGATACGAATGAATTTGAATCGAAGAAGTTGATAATCAAAATACCACAATGATTTGAAAGTTTTTTTTTTCACGAATTATCCCTAGAAATGAATGCACATCATTTTGATAACATTGGTAATTGTGTAAATTTAAAGAAAAAATGTTTTATGTTGTTATTTATTTTGAACAGTACCAATCAGTAAAACATCTGATGAGTACTATCATGATTACAAATAAGTAACATATCACGTGAATATTTCTAAAATGCATTAAGATACTTTATCGATTTGTGTAGCTTGTACAGTGTATCAACCTTATAATTGCATTCTGCTTATACCATGTACCTGGTATATCGTAACACTGTATTCGGCACAATGAGGAACATAACTCAGTTGTAGTTACCTCCCTTGGTCCGTTTTCTTTTCTTTTTCTAGGTCATAGTATGATATAAATCAAAACAATACAACTGCAATTGTCCATCTGTTATCAAAATCTGTAACACAATGTACGCATATCTGAATAGATTTAAATGTAAATAATACAATACAAATTCGTGTACATTGTGTTACAAATTTTGATTAAAGAAGACATATCTATGTTGTGTATGCCTATTGTAATTGGGTTATAAAACAGACTACCAGATGATGACAATGAAAAAAAAAATCTCAGTTGAAATAAAAATCGAAATGTCAAATTCTGTCCTTATAAAAGCAAAATTTGAAAAGTCAACAAAATATTATAAATAATATCGCGAAGCTTTCTAAAATCCTGATTAATCATAGCGAGACCTCAGTCGAGTACGTCTCAACTAGGGAAAATGGTAGAATATTTTTTGTTAATTAAACAGTCGTCGGTAGTAACTCGAAAATATTTCATGTGGATGTTACAACTAATTACAACTATAAGCCAAATAAGATTTTGTTTAGCAGTTTGATCAATGATTTAATTATAACATTGTAGAGAGGTGATAATCTTACTCTCGATGTCACTGCTCTGTCTTAACTCACATAGACTAAACACAACCATTCTCTTGTTAAAATAAATTACCGTTATACATATTTCTTCTACCTTCGCAAAAGGTTATTGTATCTCTTCTTCGCGTGTTTCCTAACCTCTACTCTCAGTTGAGCTTGGGTCGATCGCTCGGCTCTGTGATGCAGGATCTTTGTTCTTTCCGCTGGACACAGTGTTATCTGTCGAAGCTTAGTACTCAGCATTCAGGGAGTGTGGGACGACTAATATAGAAAGATTTATAAACTTTCTTTATTTAACATCGATTGGAAAACAAGTTATACAACTTTTAGAAATCACTTTCGATAGCCCGGATGTACGGTGGCTGATTTGTGCCATTTCGTCTTTTCGTCTTTTCGTCTTTTCGCCCCGAAAAGACGAGAATTAAGAAACCTTAATTTTCGTCTTTTCTTTTTTTCGCCCGAAAAGACGAAATTTAACAACTTTAAATTTCGTCTTTTCGCCGCGAAAAGACGAAATTTTTTTTTTTTCGGGGCGAAAAGACGAAAAGACGAGAATTAAGATATTTAATTTTCGTCTTTTCGGGGCGAAAAGACGAAAAGACGAAATGGCATAAATCAGCCACCGTACGGATGTAAGGGTGGTCTTAGAATAAGAGGAAACCGGTGTGCCCGGAGAAAACCCACGTCGTAGTCGGGTAGGTGACCCCTGACCTTTCCATGCGGGACGACTGGGTTGCCTATTCTCAGTATATATACACTATGTATATACTGCAACCATCTCAAATCATGCTATAATTTACATACGCAGCACACTGATTACAGGGGTAATAGGATGCTATGCCGAATCAACCAGCCAATAACCTGCATACGATAGCATTACGTACACAGATTCTTTTTCGCTATGTTCGTAGATAGAAGCATCTCACCAACTTAATTTTTTTTTCGAGATAACCATTTATTAATTAAATGACAATCACTAATATATGCACAGTTATACCAGACATTTTAAATGATCAAATTGGTATTATTTCATCTTTATTAGCGAAGGATTTGTGACGGCAACGGTGTATTGTCAAAAAGCTCAGTAATCGGAACATAGTTGCTTTTGTCCCCTTGGGGTTGAATATTGCCATATTCCGGTCAAATGATCATGAATTTCTTCGACCTTACATAACCACGAATAATATGAATGCCGTATAGTTGATTAGTTTTAGATTGCCATGGAAATTCAGAGCATATATAATATATATGTACAATCATAAAGACAATATATACAGAGTTATTGTCCCTAGCCTATCTGTTTTAAATGTAGTTTTTATTTGTGTTTACGTAGACATTTGTGACCATCCTTAAGCAGTACTATTTCGAAAGGAGTAGGTGCAATAAGGGGCAATTGCTTACTCGTTGCCAGGCCTGTTGCAACAACGTAACAGAATGTATCGGCACTGTTTTTTTTGTTGTTTTTTTGTTTTTTGTTTTTTTTATAAATTCCCATACATTGATGTAAATATAGTATGAAAATAAAGGAAATTTCTGTAGGGACCAAATTGACCATTATTGCACCTACTCTTTTGACAGTATATTTTGCCCAAACGGTTGTCATTACATCCTCGTACATCTACAATCAGATAAATAAACATTATGGTGGGCTTAATATTGTTCATATATCAATATACGTGTCCTGCAGTGTAATACCGTATTGCTCCCTTTATTAGAATAACTTATCACCCCTAGATCTATATCCGGTCAGTTATACAAAATGTAGCTAGGAATTTGATACTGGAAGAGAAGATTTTAAAACTTGTTATTTTTAGCTGCAAAATCTATGGAAATACTAACTTAATGCGAGAAGGTTTATGAACCTATCTATACGATTGGTATCATGCTGTGACTACTGTGATAACTTGACAAAGATGCTGTGTTATAGCGAAATATTTCTATATTTATTCGGGATTAATCTTCTGAACTGTTTAAACACCAATGGAATATGAGATCTCCGTGTTTCCAATGAAGTCAATATTTTATGAAACAGATACGGGTTTATCATATCAAGCGGAGCATCCTAAACCTCTAACCTAATTATATAATCACTACGACAATCTGCTGTAACACAGAACTACAAAAATTGAAATTGAAGCATTAAATATAACCAAGTATAGCCTAAAGCAGAAAATCATAAAGCTGAATCATTTCTGTGTTTGAATAAGATGCAGCTGTCTTTTGGTGCTGTGCTCGTGCTAACTACTAGTAAAGTTAGATCTTAATCACGCTAAGTCTCATATTATGTAGTTCACAATATGTAAGTATGTTAGTTAAACATAGTTATTATCATCACATTTTTGTAAGTGAACGCGCGTTACCATTTAATAGCACGCCTTCTTAATCAGCCATGACAAACAGTTGTCTATATAGGAAGGAAATAGACCATTGGTGTAACATAACATTTAATGTTTAATTCGTGAAATCTGGAATAATCGACAGACCTTTATCCGTGATAGGTGTCTATGCAGTCGAATTTGTAAAGGACGATTTTTTACATTTCATCTGCTAATGCTATTTTAATTTGAAAATTAGGATACAATGGCCATCTGACGAAGGAGACATCGATAAAAATGTTATTCTTTGCATTGACTAGCTCAAATTATGCTATACAGTATACAATACACAGTTGGTTTGGCAAACTTCACTATAGTTATATATTATTTATTTACATGTTTCGTCACTATACGAATCAACCAAATGATGAAAACAAACAATTGCCTATGAAAACACTATGAATACACTATGAATACAACGATTCTCGTGCATCCATCAGCTGATTTCAAACATCAAGCCATTTTCATATCAATAAAAATAGTCCCCCACCATATTTTAATGTATAATTTTAATGTGTTATTTCCTGATGTAAAATAAACTAAGGTTTTCTGTTATACGTCAAATCAAATCTTATTTTAACTATATTTCTTGTTCATCGCTTGTATTTGCAAAAATAAAGGTCGGCCGGAAGGCAGAAGCTTGAAAACGCGACGTTGTTGATTGAATTTGAGACAGACAGACAGACAGACAGACATTCTTTATTTCCTCTGAATCGAGATTGCGTACATGTCATTTTAACATTTCAATTTAACTGCAAAACGGACGTATTTACATTATAATTACAAGAACTCAGTCATTGAGGAGTACATTCATCTCCGTAAGCATCCCTTCCACTGCATTGCTTAGAGCAACCATCATATTCTGCCATTCGATATCCTCTAATTTTATAAGTGTCCTTCCGCCAAGAATGAATGAACACTTTTCATCTGGCTCTAATGTGTCAAAACTAACGTATTTCTCTACGCTAATACAGTTTACAGTTTGTTCATATAAGTTGTCCCTGCTTTTGTACAGTGATTGACACTCAACTAAGAAATGCTTTACGTCATTGTCCACTCGTTTGTTGCACAGTTTGCAAATTGCATCGTTAAGTTCAACCCGGTACGAACGTTTGACCAATTCACAAATTTTCCACGTATTTTTTGGAAATTTCAGTGTTAAATCCCATAAGGGATTTGGTCCGAGAAAATGGTGAACTGCCTTATAATATGATAAATTAGGACGATTTTTTTACATTTTTCCGACCATATATCAAAGTAAAAATTTGTCACTGCGTTTTTAATGAACGATTTCCACTGAAATTCTCTATAAAATTCACCGGAGATAACAAAGTCAAAGAAGAAGGCTTCAATGCTAAATTTCACCATTGTGTCGAGGATGTCCACGATAAAGCTGACGTTTCTAAGTTTTTGTGGCGTAAACATAAATGTACATAAACGAATAATAAAGAGAGTTTTTCAAACAAAAGACGACTTAGCACGACACAGCTTGTTCCATAGATACAGTTTCCTAACTTCCACATCCGACCATATATCGTCAGGTAGATTTATAGCCCTGGCAGTTATAGCTGAGGGTGATGTTTTCTCAAAGCCTTGGCATCTTCGCGCAGCGTACCGTATTGTTGTATTCAATATATCATTCGATTTCTGCGTAGTATTCGCCCAAAGTTCACATCCATAGAGAATACCTGGTATGATAATTCCTTTAATGAGTTTTGCACTTTTTAGAGGGTTTAACCCGTCAGGATAAATACCTACACTTATTAAACTGTTGAGGTTCCGTCTACCTTTGTTACACGCGTTTACTATGCCAACACTATGCCAACGTCAGCTTTAAGGTCAAAACAAAAGGTAATTCCCGCGTAAACTTTTGAGTTAGTCCATTCTATTCTTGCGCCTCCAAGTGAGCACACTGCTGTAGGGTAACTGGCATTTCGTTTCTTGTGAGAAAATTGCATCAGCGAAGATTTGCAAGAGTTATAGTATAGCCTCCAGGTTTTAGCATAGGCACTAACGATATTAAGTTGAGCGTGTAGATTTGCAACACTACCTGCCAATACGAGAGTGTCGTCGGCTAACAGAACACAAGGAACGTGTAATGTCTGAATATGTAGGCCAAATTTTGCGTCATCAAGGTCACGCGCAAGATCATTTATCATAACGAGAAACATCCAGGCTGACAATGTTCTCCCTTGACCGACCCCTTGCTTGACCGGATAGGGTTCGCTCAGTTTATCTTCAAATAATACGCGTGATGTTACGCTTTGAAATGAGTTGTTTAATATTCTCCAGAATTTTCCATTGAAACCTAAGTTGTACACTTTGTGTAGAAGCCCGTCTATCCATACACTATTAAATGCTTTGGCATTGTCCAGGAAAGCTGCGAATACCTTGGACCCATTTTCGATGTAATGACAGATTGATTCCTTTACCGTGAATGCGGCCATAATACTGCCACATTCCTGTATGAACCCTTGTTATAATTTATGTGGAAACTGAATTCGGCACAACGAGCTGATATGCGTTGGTAAAGAATTTTTTCAAATAACTTCTGTAGAACCGATGTTAATGTAATGTCTCTGTAGTTGTTTTTGTTCAGTTTATCTTTATTTCCACCTTTGAATAGTGTTATAACTATGCCTTTTTTTAAAATGATCGGGATATTCCTCTTTGATTAGTATTTGGTTAAACAACATAACAATCGCTTCTAGTAGGCTTTTGCCGCCGTAACGGATATGTTCGATTACTATGCCGTCGTGGCCTCCGGCTTTACCATTTTGCATACTTCTGACTGCTGCTTCAGCTTCTCTTAAAGTTATTGAGCAATCACAAATGCCATCTTCATTCTCATAGCTATTTACAACCATGTTCTGAATATCCATTTGTACCCTGATCTTAGGAATATCATCCAAATCGTTTTCCTCAGATGGTAGAGCTAGTTGCCTGTAATGCTCACACCACACATTCCTCAGTTCATCGGAGTCACGAATAATTTTATCTTCAATTTTTAGTCCTGAACCTTTTTTATCTGAACATCTGCGTGCACGCACGACCTTTTTGAATGTGCCGACATCGATTTCGACCGCTTCCTGTAGCTTATCGAGCTGCTGTTGTTCGTAAAGTTCTCTTGCTTCTTTTAATGCGTTACGAAAATATTTTTTAGAATTCTTGTAGTCTTTGTACACTGTATGTTCCATACCGCGCGGACGACCATTCTCTATCCAAGCTTTACGGAATTGTCTCATGTTCCTGTGATATTGTCTGACACTTCCAAAATTTCAGTAGGGTTTTAAGTATTTACGATATCGCTTAACTGGCAGCGTTTTCGATGCATCATTGATAACACAGACAATGTCCTGTACGAAACTGACAAGCTCATTACAGTTTTTCTCGTAATTATTGATAACCTTTTTGATCGACTGCGAGACTTTCTCAGTGTAAACGATTTTCTGTTCTGAGGATATTTTCCTCCAATGTATTGCCGTAGTCGAAGTGCTTCGAGGCTTGTTTCGTATTGCGCATCGGAGTTCAAAGGACACAGGAAGATGATCTGACGCGTTTAGAAAATGATCGTCGTGTATAACACATTGTGTTACATTGTCGATGTATTGTGCTTCTATTAAGATATGGTCAATCAGTGAACTATTTAATCCATCCCATGAAACGTACGTTACATTGCCGCCTTTCGACCATTCTTGTGAGTTGATCGATACGAGATAATTCTCAGTGATGAAAGTTTCAATGAGTGCTCCTCTGTCGTTGGTTTCGCTCATATTCTTTTTACCGAAGCGTTCAGATATGTGTCCATTAAAGTCTCCAAGAATTATAACTTGCCCTTGTTCACTATATAACTGGTATAAATCATTTAAAGTCTGAAGAGTTTCTTGATATAAAACCATCGATAAGTTAGTTGACGGCATCAAAACACCAAACACATATACAAACGATTTGTCATCGAGTTGTATCGACGCGCCTATAATGCGATCGTTTCCTTCATTAAGAAGAGGAGATACCTTCAAACATTTGTTCCACAGTATCGCAATTCCACCTTTCAATAATCTTTCTTTTCATAAATTATTTTAATGCAAATATATGGATGTAAATATATAGATTGAATGCATTTTTCTAACGCACTCCACGGGATATGTAAATAGCTTCTGTTATTGATAGCCGCTATGAAAATTAGAAAAATACATTCAATCCCTTGTATGAATCTCTATTTTTCAAATAGAATCATTTGAAACGCGAGCTCTGTTTCATTTGCAGCACGGTCCATTGTCGGTTATGACATTTAAATTATTCTAAAAGATCTTGTGATTGTATAGATTTTTTTTAATACAGTTGTATGGTTTCGACTTTTTACAAGATATATATATACACTGTACCATAAAGCGTCCCATGATGAATACTATATTAAATCAAATCTGCGCGGAGATTTATTAAACTTATAACTATACACGCAAAATTACTAAATAACAAACAGATATAGTGATACACTTAGATATTTACGTTTTGATGGTTTTTTTTTATATATATGATCATGGATTTCATATGACCTTATAATTATGTACAGTTGGTTTCACTGATAAATGCTTCATTATCTGTGAATATGCCTAATGAAATTAATTGGCAGAGGCATGTTATCACTATACTATATGCGATATATTTAGATATATACATGTACAAAACCTAACTAAAATGAAGAAAAATGTTCGGTGTAATAATGAATTCTGTAAACCAACATCTTTTCGAGTGCGATTGGATTTTGCGTATTTCACCACAGGGATCTGAGAATCAGTTACAATTATATGGACCCACCAGTGTTCCCATTCACCATTTTTAGATGTTTTAGGGATCTAGATCAAAAATCGGTAAACATCATACTCTGCATTATACAATGTACTATACACGTAAGGGATGGAAAGCTCCCCGACACAAAACTTCTAATCCACCTAGCTTTAGCGGCTAAAAATCACATTTCTAGCACATCTTCACAAAAACGGTTACTAACCGCTGGAAAAAGAGCGATAATTTTCATTTCGAAATCATCCTACAGAACTCCACAAAGTACCGTCATTAAGACGATAGCACTCTGGTGGGTCCATGATTATGTAAGCTGTATCTAATTTTCAGATTCCTGTGTATTTCACCTGCGGTTGGCGAACAACAAATCGCTTCTAAAATGGTTTTGAGTATAAATTACAATATTTAATTGTCATTAAATTGCTGTTTAAATGCAAATTCAAATTTTTGTCGTCGCAAAAATAAGTTGTTTTAGAGTATTTGTTTCCATACATCGGGCGGTATTGTTGTTGAAAATGAAATCAGACGCTCGACTAGTCGCTACTTTCTACTAGCTGCATACGAAAACGTGTTAAAACATTATTTGGTCCTGCTTTGTTAATACGTGTATCGTTTGTTGACACCTAAAGTTACGACGGTTTCAGTTTGTTTTCCTAACAAACAATTACTGTTTCTATATTTATTGTGACAAATTTTATTTTGTTCAAAGCGGACAGTTCATCCTTCGCCACCTTCGCCTACCAAGCGATACCGACATACGTCGATGCTCCCTAGGCCTTGGCCTCTTGACCCGCTTTTCCGATGGTGCCTGGGAAACCCGCGCGCTGATTGGCTGCAGTGAGAATCGACAGCACAATCAGAGCGCCCGTTACAAATCAACAGCGTGGCTGGCTGAAAGAGAAAGTATCGATGAAATAAGCGACTTTCAAGAAAGAAACGAGAGCTCTGATTGGTCAGAATTTACGTTATCGACCAGCAACGGGACTGTTGTGAAAATGTTTGCCACCAGATGGCAGCAGTAGTAAAGCACCGTAAAAGCGGCAGATTTGTCAAGGTTAGCAAGGAGTGTAATGGATTATCTTGCCTTGACATGTGAAGATGACTCTTCCCTTATGTACCCTTTTAGATAGTATAATGCCTATAACCCATACGCATATTTGGCTTTCGAACTGTTGTGATTTCCTGTTGATTTAACGAAAGCCACTGGTTATAGTAAATAATCACAAACCCATCAAGGTACTGGCGATTGTTGTCATACTTTCACTAATATCGACCACATTACATTGTCTGTATAAGTGTACAATTATGTACTGCATAGCGCGCTTAAACTCTCTGTTTTATTTGGGACCTTTTAGGAGTTGAAAGGTGGGGTTGTAAAATCTGCCCACGCTCCGATTTTTTGCTCCAAATATTGCAATGTATAGGTCAAGGTATGTTACTACTTAATATGTGCTTTTTATTTATCTTGCTTTTTTTAAAAGGCATAAGGGGCATAAATGATGTTTTCTAACAATACTCTGGATATGTGTCTAGTTTTTATTTTTTTATTATTATTTTTGTTAATGTAAGATACATGTACTTCATTCTTTATTGTTTACCCATTTATAATGATATTTACTGATTATTTTGATAATTGAATTTTCAACCAATTATGTCACAATTTTGACAGAATAACAAATTAAGGGTATTTGGTTTGAACCAAATATTTGGTATGTTATCGATTGTGTCCACACTTTAAAATCATTTTAAAAGCATGCCATATGTATAATCTTAAAGCAGATACTTTTAAAAAATGAAATCCGAGAAAATAGCATTTCAAAGGCTGAAATGTAGCCAGAGAGGATCTTCTAAAAAAAAAACTTTCTTAGTGACCGTAATTCAAAATTGATCATAGTTACAGCAATAAAACAATTAGTGATAGAATTAGAAACTAGCATATATTCTATAAAAATAATGCATTTTTATTCTTGTATTTTTCCTACTGTACAAAAAAGTCAAACAACTAGATATGCTCTTGGGTGAAACAAATGGTGTCTTTTTTAATATCAAAAGTCAAAAAAATAATTAGAAAGAAATGTATTTTCGTTAGTAACTCAAACTCAAAGTTTACAAATTAAAATTATCCTTCACTCTAAGGTATATAAACACTGTTTAAAATTGAATTTATGTAGATTAAAGAGCGCAACAGTAACACAATCTGGGAAGTAACTGTACCTCGCAAACATTAGTGGATACTTTAAAATTATTGCCTAATAGCAAGTGCTAGTCTTATTTGCGTTTAATAATAAGTATAGTATTGATTTTTTGTTTCTACTTTTTAAAAGGTCACAGTTAAAACTGTTAAACTGTTAAAGCTGAAACAAAAATATGGAATTCCAGAATTTTCTTTATAAAAACGAATTTGTTCTACAATTGGCAAAACAAAAACAAGGGAGAATAAACGATAAGTAATTCAGTTTACGTAGGCTGAAATCAAAGCAAGATGAAGCCATGAGCTTCAAACGATCAGGTGTTTTTTCTTACTAATCTAAGCTAGTCACTATGTGTGATGAATATTTGTAAATATAAATAATATATGTATAGATAAAGAATCGGCAAATATACTACAACTGCTTGAACAGACTCGTTTCATACAAGGAAATACCGAGTGCCAGGAGACAATACTGGATTTTACAGTTGAATTAATGACAAAGAGAACACAATGAAATTGATAAATTATCGAATACCGTAAACGCAATCACTAGGCGTTTCATAACTGCTATTATCCATATCAACGATGAAGTTCCTGATAATAAACGTGTGTCGACCATAACATATCGAGGGTATACTTTTAAGATTACTATTTGTCATTATATTGGCAATACATTACCTAAGCCCATTTATTAATGAATGGACTTAAGGTGTGTGTATGATGTTTTACGCTGAATACGTATGTATGATACGATTTATAAACACGTGCAAAAGCAAGCTAGTACTTTTCAAAAGTATGGTGCATTTTCATATTCTAGGACATAGCTATTGTTTTGTTTACATTTCATTAAATACAGAACTGACTAAACATAACCATATAGTCAAATGACCGACTTCACATGAATTTTATAACATCCGGACCACGTGGATTTTAATTGTTTAAAATTATTTGCACCTATTTACAACTGAATCATAAATTTAAAAAAAAATATGTTATCTGAGTCACGGAGAAGGAGCTAGCTTCTATCCATCCATCAGCGTCCCGAATTGTGAGCACCTGTCCGCACATTTCGGTCTGTTTTGTCCTAATATTTAATCATTGTTATATGTTTACATCCTATTAGGTAATAATAGTCGCATTGTTCAACAGTCACTACTGCAGCCCAGTTCTGGCACGCTCGATAAATTTAATAGGCATTGACCGGTGAGACTGTTGACGAGTGAAAGATTTGAAGACGCTTGCTAATTAGGGATGTATTATGGTATTAATTCATTGATTTTTTCAACGCGTTTTCTCGCAGCTTTGCTCCTTGCATGGGATGGTTGTAACGTATCAATGCATCAAAAACTATAGAAAATATTTGCCGGAAATAACGACTCTATATCGTCAGCTGTATTATTCTGATGGTTTCAAGGACCTGTATTATTTTGAATTTTTAATTGTGCAATTTTGAATCGTAGCGACTACTTAAGTCCTATATAATTTAAGTGGTAATATCATTTCAATGGTTTTCGTCCTAGAAATGCTGAGGTATAGTACTACTGTATTGCTATCATTAATATAGTTATTATGTGGAATGCACAAATTCATCATTGCGTTCTACCTGTTCAGAATGGTGTTATGTCAACATAAGTACTATTACAGTATTCGAAACACCATCATATAGTATTTCAGATGAGTGAATATTTCTACATTATGAGAGTCATTTCTAATTTCATGTACACCAGTGTTTTTCCACTTGTCTGATTTTTGTATACTGTCGTACTGCAGGTGTTTCATATATCTAGTCCAAAGTTCTGTACTACGTGTTAGACCTACCATATATATGTGCTAAGGAAATCGGTATTTCTCTGGATCTGTGGTTTTGTGGTTTTGTTTTGACACCGTTTGACGTTAGTTGTCAAAATAACTCTACTGCTACGTAACCGTTGGTACATACTTTGTATTATTCAAATGGACACGTGTCTGATAAATTTTGCATCGTTCTTTTCCGCTGATGCGGTAAATTTTCAAATTGTTTCAAAAGTCCATTTCCACCATTTATCCATCTTACTAAATTATCATATTTTGAACGGCAAATATATCTTTTTTTATAATTGTAAATATATATTGCATAAGTGGAGATATGTAGGTGTATAATGAGAAAATGTTTAGCGGTTTTACATCAGGGTATTACTCAGAGTCATTTTTCCACTACCACTTAGGATTACATTAATATTTCACTAAGAGAAGAGAATGCTTATGAAATACATTTTTTCCTGTTCTGTATCACGATTATTAGTTTATTTATACTCTATATATCATTCATGGAGTACTATTTTGACAGGCCATTCAAATATATACCATCGGATCTATATTGTATATGATACACTAATATACTAGTATTTATATGATATTTTGGAAGTACAACTTACGATGGATATATATACTTACGCAGGTCAAAATTTTCGGGAAAATGAGAAAATTTGTTATTGCCGGTTTACAACTTTCGCCATCTGGGTAATTGGTATTCATGATTCAAACGATTCTTAATATTGTGCGGATCATATTCCACGATCAAATCACAGTTAATAGATGTGTAAATGATATTTTTTTAAATCGTCAACGAATGTAGCCTGCCACACTGTGTATGGAGAAACTACTCTGTTCGGAACTCTGTTAATGATAGACGTTAGGTTAAAACAACAAATGATAAAACATGGATAAGCCAACAATGCAGAAATCTATTTAGGGAATTTAAAAACACTCAGTTTATTAGAGAAGTCAAATCAGAATCATCGGGTGATAATTAAAGTCAGCATTGAAAAGGTAATTTAAACAACATGAAGGGAATATGTTGAATTTCCCTCGGAAGCTAATGAAGACAAAGACTCCGAACACAGTTAAATATTCCTTTGGTAGTGATGAGTTTTATTCACACTTTAGAGAGATAATGGATGATAATAATGAAGGAGATACAGATATGCCAGATGTTGATTTCAATCCAGCGTACTAGGAACATGACAATACATACTAAATATGAGATAGGTAAAGCTATAATAAATTTGAAATTCAATTAAACTTGAAGTTAGGATTTTATGATAATTATCTGCTGTCATGTTATGTAATGCTATTTAAGATATGTTGTTTTCCAGGAAAGTTGGTCTCAATTTTCCATAGTGCCTAATTCAAAAAGTGTGTGTCAATGTAGAAATATTTATCGAGGAATGCCGTAAATCAGTTGTTTTTGGTTAACTGTTTACTAGTGTTTTGAATAACATAGCCACTGACGCCATATTTGTTGTACAGACCCCAATTAACATAAAATTAAAAAATATAGGTAGACTTTATTATTGTTTCGTAGATTTTAGAAAAAAAGCGTTTGATTACATTGACAAAAGCAAATTGATAAGATGTGGATTTTTTAAAGACTTTTGTTCTGTATGTATACAAACATAAAGTCATGCAAAAAATTCAAGGATCAAATGAGTAGTCATTTTCAGAATAAAATCGGGCTTTTCCGAGGCGAAAGTATATCTCCTGTTTTATTTTCCCTACAGACCTACAAATATAGTATTAAGTTACAAATGTTCAATCTTTTCTTATTGTTATTGAATAACCGGCTAAACTGAATGTTTCTGCCCAATTACTTATCTTTTATAATAATATTATGTACTTGCATCATTATAAATTGTAGTTCAATAACCAAACTGGTCAAATATGCATCTTTCACTCAATCAAATTAAATTCGTAGTCATGATATAGTTCATGTCAGCTGAGATTTAAGGTACACTCACTCTGCAGAGATTCAATTCCAAGCTACCTTATCACTAAATAAACGAATAAATGTCAATCAAGGATGTGAGTACAGCTACCTTAATTCTGATTTGCAACACAAACGACTTTTAATAGAACACTATAAGTCGTATCATAGCAAACTCAAATAATGAGTTCCGAACGAAATATAAAGTCACAAACACCTATATTTGATTTTTGTTATGAGATTTTCTCATTTTTACAATCTATTAAAAAAGTCATTGGAAGAAGTGAATAACCAAGGTTGTGTTACACAGAAGCAGCATATTTCCGTTATATACGCCTTCACAAGTAATAGAATTTTAATGAACATGTTATATGTACAGAAATATATTTCTGTAATATATTTCTGTCCTGATAAATGGACAATCAATAGCCACTGCCTAGGTTAGGATTAAGGTCTATGTTACCTGGTACATTTTCTACTCAATAGTTTATTTTTAGAATTGTTGTTACAGATATGAAGAGTCTTGTTGTTATTGCCATATAATAGTTATAATTAACACAACCAATCCGGCGTATAGATTTCATATCTATATTTGTACCATTAACACTGTAGTGTTTACAAGTCCATTATGGTACTGACTATACGTTGTCATTGTTTACGGATGCATGTAATGATTTCCTTTTGTGAATACGACGGCTGATTAATAAGGAATGAACATCGTGATCATTTACGTAAGGGATGCTACAATGATATCACAATGTAACGTGGCCTCTCACATTGGCAAAACCTCCTATTTGGAGTGTTTAACTAGAATTAATTGAAATAAATACAAACCCTGAATGTGCTTTAGGTACCGATTAGGGTATATTCATGTCGCCTGGGGATGTATTGCCCATGCAACACAACCTCATGACGTCAATTCTGCTTTCTAAGAAAAATGAACGCCAATTTCAGTACTAATGTAAAGAACGCAATGAAATGTTATTTAGGTTGAATATAACACGCATTTTTCATATGCAGACATATGCAGATAAATTGGTTTTGAAGTCACGGTTTTTGTTAGATAAGTTGCCAAATACAAATGTAATAACGTCGCTTTAACAGAAAAAAACTTCTTATGTAGATAGAGATGATAGTCTACCACCACTCAGTGTTTTAACATACCAGCTCTTGTCTTTTTCAGGAACATGTATAAGCTTTTGTTTTTCTTAATAGTCTATACATTTGATTTATGAATCTCCAGTTTCACTTTGTCATTATATTTAAAATTCCATTTTAGCAATCTTACTTATAATGTTTGTCTCTTCATGCCCTTTTATGGTACCGTGGATGATTCAATATTATTTATACACCTTGATAATGAGTTGTCGAAATCACAGATTGATGTATAAGGATGTCCAACAATAAGTTCAAGCAGTGTACGTAGCTAGCTTACAATCCGTATTGCAAGAAGCAGAGATCAATGGAAATCTTAATAATATATTCAAAGGATATAAAATGAAATGACGCATAAAACTTCAATACATATACATGTACATGTATGATAAAACATAGATGATGTAAAGAAAAACAAAAAGCACGAACATGGATTCTGATCGTACTATATTAGAAATGAGTTCTAGAATGTGCCTTCGCCATTGTTCTCCGAATGACGTCATATCCGATCGCATTTGATGACATACAACTGTTTATAACATATATTGAGGACAATGTTACGCCTCCTGTGTAGCTACAGTCCTGAATACGTGATCGTTATTTATAGCCGACGGCAGGGAAAATATTTCCTCTAGCTGAGTATCCCAATGATGTCAACTATGGAAGGTGTGGTACGTATATAGACGGGACGTCAATGGATAACTGAAGGAACAATAACGGAATTGAAAATATTATCAGAGCCTAGCGTAAAAACAGATAATTGAAATATATCTGACGACGTATCGGACGCACACAAAACAACACTATTTGTAAAATGCTGATGCCCAATCGGCACTAAGTTACTGTGAAAGTGTCGGGTGATTAATTGTTGAAACGCCTACTTAGAAGTGGATTCTTTACAATACTTACACCAGAGAACAATTCCCGGCGGTCAACAATCGATTTTAACATACATACTCCTCTATCATTGCATCCCATAATACATAACTCTTGTGTAAAACAGTAGTGTTTTTAAGAAAAAATCATATAATAAAAGGATGAAGCTTTGTAAAAGAAAAAGTCCAAAATAAAGAGTTAGATGCTGAAATATTTAATATTGCATTATTTTACAGTTATTATATTTACCTCAAGTTTTATATACTGCAGATTATCCTACTACTAACCCATGAGTTTTATTCTATGTGAATAAATCAGGTTTATTAAATGAACAATCATTCACGTTTTATCCTCCATTAAGTTCTGTGGCGCGTTGTTATGAGTTCCAATAAATGCTACCTACTAATGCTCAATGTCTGGCTCTGAATTGCTGACTCAACATTTTAAAACACATAGTTGTTATATCTCTTCGATGATATAAAGTTATGAAAAAGGTCTGCTGGGGGTCATTGGGAGGGGACAACATGGACTTCAATTACGAAACCCAACTGGTACAAAGGAGTATAGGTTACACTTTCTATGTTCAGAATCCTTATACCGTAATCGTTTGTGTGTATGCTAACAGACTTTGTGTACACCATGAATAGCAGTGTAGTCCTAGTTTCAGCTTGTTGAGTTTGATAATAGCGTGTAGTTTTAAACACATTCATACAGTTTCAGAAACCCCTTAGTTCCCAAAACACCTTGTAGCAATGCTGAGGGTTAAAGCTTAATCAAAACAGAAGAAATCGAATTGCATTTGCCTTTGTATTTACGCGGTACGTGGGATGTATGTATTAAGACACGAAAGGTAAATCCCGTTAAGAACGCCCACTAGAATCTAAAGCGTGTCTGCAAGACAAATGATGTTTATGAATAACACTATTTTATCATATACAAATGTATATAATGATCATTGTTTGTTATTATTTTCATTTTGTAAACAGTAACAGAAATTCGCCTACGCAATCAGTTTTCCATTCAGATTTAAATCCTCTGCTCTGCTCGTGTGAGGGCAATCGTGATATTTCTTGGACTTATTTCGGCTCAATTAATCGACCGACATTCTCAATTCAAAATCGACCTGTAAATATCTCTTTTACTCTTAATTGATATTGTTATATTCATGGAAAGGTTTAAATATGTGACTACAATCGTTAACATGGTCATTGCCTTAGTTTTGCTGTACGGATATCATGGAAATAAGATACGTTATTAGTGTCTGTTCAAACACCAATGATAAACTAGCTATAAAGGGCATAACATGGTTATTGTGATACTTATTATAAATATGCAAAAGTAAAATGTTAAATATTCAGTACAAACCATGACAGGTTACAAGAAATGGAATAAAAAAAGAACATTTAAAACAAACATTTCTAGAAAGTAATCCTATTAATAGTATTGACTTGATTCCGTGGAATCATGTTCACTGCATTTAAGGATGATTATATTTCTCGCTATATTTGTATTTTGCAGTAATAAAGTGGTCCATCGATATACAAAATATCTACCATCATCGTGAAATATAGAATATTTTGAATGTGACACTATTTTTATCATTTTAAACTAGAATTATATTTCAGACATAAATGTTTCGCCTACAAATAATGTTCAATGTTTTCATTTAATTTCATTGGATTTTTCAGGAAGAGCAATTAATTCTTTGAAAACATCAGAATGTTCCTTAATATAGCCTAAAAATCTATTTTACAACAAAACCAACCTTTCCATCAGGACACTCTGAAATAAAGACACATATCGTATTTCATAAATAAGTATGCAATGATACATAGTGGTATCCAATATAAAACATAGAGGCGTAACCTTGCACACCTAAATTGAATTTCCTGATTGAATGTTCAGGCCAAGTTTTATTTGGTTTAACCTACTCCATAATTTGGCGAAAGTTAAATATCCAATTACATTTAAACTTAGTCATAAACCATTAAAATACCTATGTTTATTTATGTTACCGGATTGTGTAGGTAACATTAGTTCCGGTAAATTGTAAGCATATTTTGTTAACAAAAACGTATTTTTTATAAATAAACTACCTGACGAAGATACTTGCTTGATCAGAATAGCGTTATGATATACGCAAGTGCATATAGGGATTTTCACTTTTTTTTGGAAAATACGAAAAGCACCTTGGATGTGCTGCAATTGTATCACGATACTGGGATATTTGGAAAACGAGATATTGCATATTGTTCTTAAATAAAAGCAGTCCATTCTGATATGGGCTAAGATAAAGATGCACAACATATTGACTGTGTTGATAATTAGAATCCGCCTTTTAAAACGTTATCATAGGGAAATCTGTCATGTCAATCCTGGGCTGCACTTGATGATTTCCGTGATGAAAATGCATTGAGATGGTCTAAAATGAGATAATTGCTATCCATCAGTATTGCAAATAGAAATTATCTCTAAACTAGTGACGCTTTTTGCTAGTTTATGTTAATTTACATCGTATCATTTCGTGTTTTCCGCGAGTATGTTTTCGTAGATATTTCAGTAATCAAATAGCTAGGAATACATGTATATACCGAAGGTGTGATATTGAATATAATATTTCAAAAACCAGATACTCATGTTTATATTGACAAAACGAAAAACCAAAACCTCAATTTAGACTTAAACATCAATACAGAAAAATAAACAAAAAATGTAGTGTAAAGTTATTGAATGAGATCTACAGTGTACGCACTGATTACAACCACTGCGAGATGGTATTCATGACATAATGAATATTCATGAATGATTCATGAACATTCAAGAATATTAGCAGATTGTGGTTCATGAAAAAGTTCATGAATATTCATCAAATGACTATCATAAACTCTTCATGAAGTTTTATGAATCCATGAAACATTCATGATTGTTCATGATCAAGGTGTCAAGAATTATCTATAAAGTTTGATGCATGACTGATATCAATTAAAATTCTTCAAAATGAATGGAAATGTTTCATTCATTTTAAGAATTTTATGAATATCAGTTATGTATAAAACACATGAGTCACATGACT
Source organism: Argopecten irradians (assembly GCF_041381155.1). Classification (NCBI taxonomy): domain Eukaryota; kingdom Metazoa; phylum Mollusca; class Bivalvia; order Pectinida; family Pectinidae; genus Argopecten; species Argopecten irradians. The sequence continues at coordinate 13,657,600 of NC_091144.1, forward strand.
TGTCACATGACCACATGCGTCACATGACTTCTATATATATTTCCCGCCAAAGCAGTCACAATTCAAAATGGCTGCTGCATCTACTGCCATGTGAAAGGGGAAACATAATTCATCTTAACATTGAAATTTTTGCACATTAGTGAACGGATTATTCCATTCCTAGATTTCTTTAAGCACAGGTGAACACTTGGAGTAAGTTTTGATTTATATTCAGTTCTTTTTCAACATGAAATTATTGCACATCGATATTGCTATAGTGATTATGCATAGATATTGGTTTTTGACATTTTGCTAAATGATACTGAATTAAATTGTCCATATAAACTATCATGCTTTACAACTATAGGTTTATTTTGGTCATATACTAATTTGCTTGGAATATATTATGAAACTGACTGCTGCGTATCACGTAAAACAGATTTTGTTAGCACTTTTCTGTGGCAGTATGGAAATATAATGAAGATAGTAAACTGTTGTTGATTTCGTGTTAAATTCCTCTAATGTTATATATAGATATATAGATTTTGCCTATTGTCATAACAATTTGTTTCATCAAATATCGAATTGATTCCAAAAAAATTGTCATTGGTTCGATAAAAAATACAAATCTGGACCCCCAGTAGAGTTCATGAAATTCAGATGCCACTGACTTTCACTTGCATCCATTAAACTTCATGAACACGACTCCATTGCATGAATATTCATGAATTGTTCCAGTTCATAGAATATTAATTAATTATTTGTGCATATTGCTGCGAGTTGTAATTCATGAATAACCCATGAACTATCATGAATAAACATTCATGATCATTTATGATGGTTTTAAAGTTCATGAATATTTTTAAAGTATTTATGAACCTTGTATGAATTTTAATGAATGGAATGTTCACGATTTCATGAATAAAAGAAGTTTTAAGTTCATGAATTGCATGAAAATATTCATGAATAATTGAAGAATTGATGAATGTTCATAAATTATTCATCAACGTCTCGCGGAGAAAGTGAATATATCTATCCGTCTATTTTTGGATACGTTTGGAATTTCCCGCTTTGCAACCAAGATAGTGTAAATGCAGATTAGAGTCATGGCCGTCTTAACAGGTTTGGAATGAGAAATGACCAGGCTGTCAAAATACATGGCCCTGATGTTTTCCCCATGTTTTGTTTATACGGCTAGGAGTATCCCTAGTGCATAGCTTGATTTGGCTTTTAAATTGAATCAACATACTGTAAATTAAAAAAAAAATCATCAAAGTGCTCTCCATGGACAAAAAAATTGTGAATGGGATTTTTTAGAAGATGATTAAACGATAAATTGCATTATGCACATACATCCTGATGAAATGTATACTTGTTTCTTAACACTATAAGGATGTTAATTTAATTGCTGATAATGATCATACAACGAACTATTTGACAGTCATACACCTGTAGACTTTTAAATCGGTTTACCGATATGATCAAAACAGACTTACATGAAACACAATGCCCTAGACAGTGTCCAAGGTCAGGTCATATACACAGATACATACGCCTTTGTTTAGTTTCATCGCCTGTACTATAAGCTGGACCCCCACGAGGTAGACTTCTGTTGTTTTGTTGTCTTATGCAAATCCCAGGTCTGATCTTCATTTTGTCTAAACAAAGTGTAAACAATAATTAAATATCTTGAGACCCCCTGTGTGGCAGATAACCATCACTAAATGCATGTTTGGAACACAATTAGTATTTACATATACTAGTTAACATTATTAAAACAATTGTCTGACAATTCATCTGGGCATTTGTCAAACGACATTTACTGCTTCCAATTCGATTTGGTCTCATACCATCCTTTCCCTGTACATTTTATGATTTACTTGGATTTCGAATCAACGTTGCTAGCTTATCCTATTCCATAGGTGCCCTACGGTGATCATTGTTCATGCAGTTAACAACTAATTTAACATTAACGTAAGGTGTCTATGCGTGGTGTATCTATCAATGCACATTTAAGTCGACTATATGACCAACGATCGTGGCATATGTTATTTTCACATTGTGGTTTTCTTTATTTAGAACTAATTACGTAAATTGCCTCCGTAGTATCTAAAAAAACCTCTTAGTTATCTTGCTGAATGTGGAACAAACCTTTTTACTCCTGTTATTGGGTTTCATTTCAAAACGTATGGATTTCCTATTCGTTTTCACCCGCCAAGTGAACGTTCCAGGAAAATCGTTCTGAAGTGACTTGGTTGTCATGATCGGATACTTAAGCAGCATTAATGGGTTCTGATTTTCTATATTTAACACAACTTGTGGTGTAGGCGGCAGACATGTTCAGGAAGGGTATTCAAGGTCACGACTATTGCTTCGTTCAATAAATGAATATGCACCAGTTGATCGATTAGGACACAAAATATACAATGATTAAATCTGTCTCATTGTTGTTTTGGTTTGGTTTTATTATATAATCGTCCTATTAAAAGCCATGATAATGAAAGGACGTGCCATGTTTGTTGGTGGAGGAAAGCCGGAGTACCCGGAGAAAAACCACCGCCCTGCTGTCAGTACCTGGCAACTACCCCACATGGGATTCGAACCCGCATCCCGGAGGTGGAGGGCTTGTGGTAATATGTCGGGACATCTTAACCATTCGGCCACCGCGGCCTCGATATGATAGCACGACATAAGAAATTACCATAAAAAGAACATGTACATGTAGACAATAACGAATGTAATCAGCATTTTTTGTTAACTCGTCGATGGTGAAGTTAGTGTACTGACGTTGGTTGGTTGGATCGTTGGTTGGTTCGTTGATATAGTTTTGCGCTACGGTCACATATGGACGGCTTCTCCTGTATACATGTTGCTCGGGGTTTGGATGCCTGTATGTTAGGAGACTGCGATATATATACAAGAAGTCTTTCTTAGTTTTACTGAGTAGATACTGAACTCAAGCATTTACAATTTCTGGCAGACAGACATCTAATTGTAGTTCATTTTGCGTATACGATGTAATCACGCTCGCCCATCTACTGAAAATTAGACAGCAATATTGCATTACCGTCTTACATTTTGAATGAAAACAAAAATAGTAAAACATGGGAGTTGAGAGATATAGATAGCGTGTAGAGGACATCCTTTATAAATTCCAGCTTTTAACCAGAAATGTCAAACAAGAAATGGACACGGTTAAATATTCTGGTTTAACTGACATATATGCAGTTACATGGAGTTACGAAATATCAACGTGTCAATTTGGCATTCATTCTCTATAGTACGTTTAACCAATCTGTTTAACCGATTCAGTACATGATTATCAATCACATTGGCCCTTTAGGAGACCTTTGTTGCATTCTCCTGTTTCTAAAACATCTAAAAAGGGGAGTAGAAATCATCTGTCAACCTTTTCGCAAAATATAATCTGAATCTTATAAGATTTTCTTTAGATGATTACAATTACATGAATATTGTAAATTGTCATATTTTGACTTGCATCCGAATGAATAAAGCACCAGTAACTATCGTCAATGGTGAGGCTGGTGTGATTCGGTTTAATGTCATATTAACGGCTAAGTACAACAGTCTCTGTAGATAATACACAACATGTATAAAAGTCAATGTCTTGGGAGGCTGCGATGTACTCGTGTTCTTTCGCATTTAAATAATGGGACTAGTACTCGTACCCATTATATAGCGATTACACAACGAGTGGTTGTTGGATATGGAATTTATTACACACGAGTGAGCTATTTAAAAAGAATACAAACGACACGATCTTTAGCAAGTGTCATTTGTAACTTTAAAAGATATAACTTAAGAGTGAGTAATAAATTTCATATCCAATGTGTGACCTGTTTCTACCACGAACTAATCATTTACAAGAACACCAAAACAAGGTGTAGTGATATCACCATAAGCAAATGGGCAGTTTTTAATATAAAAAAATCTTAATTTCTTTAATATTGTATATCTGTAATATTGTAAAGCAAATCAATTAAATTATGAAAAACTATCCCATGCATTCCTACTTACAGAACGTCTTTTTGAATATAGATTTCTTAATACATATGAATGTAAGAACTTGAACAATAAACTAACCGTTGTCGAAATACATGCGGGCATGTGTACAGCATGGCGACATCTACTTCCCACCAAATAATCATCAAACCATTGTTACCAAGTCCAGTCTAGGTGCGTTGTTTCTACCGAAATCACCCCCAGCGTCCTCGCATGGTAAGATACATAACTAAACAAGAGGCAATTATGAATTTTGCGTCGATGGTTTATGATACGATTGGAAACCAGGAAAGACTTGAACGCCGTCACTCATTCAGTTTCAACAGATATTTCTTTTGCGAGCAACGATCAGATAAAAGTAATATGACATCCTTTGATGATGTCAACAATTTGTGACGCGAAAGGGAGAAAAAAGTAGTTCGAGTCAAAGTGTAAAATCTCGACTAATCGAAAGACCGGAAGGTGTTATTCCACAAATAGAATATCAATTATTTTAACCAATAACTTGAACTTTTATACAATTGACTGAGAGTGGAATAACATGACGTATTGAGGTAGAAATGATGTTATCTAAGTGAAGCATGACACCAAAGACACGGAACAGCACACCACACCTGCTTACATTGTAGTAAAACCACAAACCAATCACTTTATACCAAGAGCTATATAGACTTTGGTGTGTCTCGGCCAGAGGGCAAACCCCAGAGTTTTCACCACAGGGTCGAGCGCTCAATTTCAGATCAAAAGCGAGGGGGCCTAAAGAAAGACATTAGGAAGAAAAACGTCTGCGAAGAAGAGGAAAGTTAAGAACTCAAACTTACACCCCTTTACGACAATGCGATCGGGCAGCAGATCAATACAGTTCTAACCCTCTACCTTCAAATGCATTTATTTTACCCTACGGCTTTACCGCACACTACGTTTAACTATTAGTACTAAAAAGGAAAAAAATGGGATAAAATTAAATTAAATCCAAGTAAATAAAGTTATAACCCTATTTTCTAGAGCAAAACAAACATTGCTTTGAATGTAAGCTAGTTAGTAAGACCTTCATATTTCAGTAAAGCATTCATTAAATGCTCTGGTTGTCTTCTCGTTTTTGCCAATTTCATATACGCTTCATTAAATGCTCTGGTTGTCTTCTCGTTTTTGCCAATTTCATATACGCTTGCGGTTTTAATTTTACTACTAGTGTTATTATGACGGGTCTTGTTTTTTTTTACGTCCAATTAAGCCATGGAATCTTTGATGCAATGCATTAACAGTATCGAAACAAAATAAACTCAACGACAAACTTTCTAGCGCTTTAGCAGCTCTTCACGAATCACTCTATATATATGCATAACAAGAACGACAGTTTTCGTTGTTGCCTATGCCTCAGTCATGTCGTATATTTGCAAAGCAAATCTGTTAAGAAGATGTCTTTGTCTTTGCATTGATTTTGTAATAGACACAGGTTTTGATGAATAGTAGATAATTAAAAACTTGTTTTTAGATATATATTAAAATATTTTTCAATCAATTCTTTTCAAATATGTCAATTCTTTCTGCTTTCTGACACACATACCAAATATAAACTTAGCCTTTGGTTATCAAGTAGGAGACACAATGTTGTTGCTGTAATCCGAAGATCTTTTGTATATTTGGACAGAACAATATTTGTTGGAATATTTAAAGCACAAGTTCGTCCGCATTTGGAATATGCCGTTAGCGTATGGAATTCACACAAGGTGACAGATATTGAATCGATTTAGAGAGAACAAAGAAAAACGATCAAGCTAGTTTTAGGTTATAGTGTCTAACGTAAAGTGAACGTCTGGAGAGGCGGGTGAATCCAACACTCGCATACTGGAGAAGAAATATGTTAAACATTTACAAAGTTATGAACAATTACCATGTTGATAAAGTTACCACTGGTACTGTGACAGTCATATGAAAGCGAGAAAGAGGGGAAATTCACAAAAACTTAGTATCGATGGTATATCCGTAATTAAGCCTTTGGACAAAGAATCGATACTATTTGGAACAGCTTGGTTTGTTAATCCAGGCAACAATAGTTTAACATTTAGTAATTAATTTAGACAAGTATTGGAAACCAATACATATCAAATTTCATCATATTTCTAGCTACCTGTTTTACCGGATATAACATTTAATTTGATCATTTCATATCACATAAATGACATGGATACAGATGGGTAGCAATTGTCTGCGTCCAATATGCATCATATTGTATCATATTGTTTTTGAAACAATTACGAACATTTTTAATGTCCTTCAAAGCATTTTCATTTGTTTTTCCAGAACTTTTAATGTTATTCAGTTTTGCGCTTTGTGTGACCATCATTTATATTTTACTGTATTTGATGATTATATCTATTTATTGCTTATTCTGGATTTATTTTGGGTTTGAAACAATTACGAGAAAAATATACATACATATTATTTTTTTCCATACTAAATCTTGCATTCTGATTGGCCAAGTCATTGTTTCTATACCACTATGAATGGCGCGGAAACTATACGTTATCATGTTTTATTTGATTAAGTAGTATAGAGAATTAATTATAATTATATTTTAGTTTCATCATATATGTGATATCTTATACAAATATCTCAGGAGGTGAAAATTCAGTAAATAATTATTTTGCTGAGAATGAAAATAGAGTCCATACTTTCATATCTTATAAAACCAACTGAGGTAAATATTCAGTAAACGATTATTTTGCTGATAATATTTGTGGTTTTACCTTGTTTGTTTACACCTGCAGTAATTAGTCAAGAACACGTGTGTTGATGCCGTAGTAAATGTAACACAAAGCATGGTTACGTATAGTTGATATAAATCTGAATAGTCCAATACGGTGTAATTGATCGTATATACGTCTTCTGGATTACCTATCAAGGGTCAACCTATAGCAAAACAGACGCTATTTTTTTGTGGAAGAGTGTATTGGGTTTGGGACCAACTGGATTTACATACTGATCCTCCAAGTAACTCATCACCGAGCTTCCCGTGGCCGAAAGGTTCAGCAGAAGTAATTATTCGTAACCTTTGAATCAGAATCGGTCTCAATATCGTCGCCGATATACCTAATTCGAAATGTTTGCTAACGAAAAAAAATGAATGTCGAAACTACCGACATTTATTTCCGTATCTGTGTGGGCGTTATATCAATATAGCACAATAACATAAATAAGCAATTAAGGCATTTGAAAAAGTTCACAATGTGATTTTATCACAAGATAAGATAAGATTAGCCTGCTATCATATGACTTCTCTAATGTCCTCCCTCTACCTAGCTACTAGGGTTAGTGTAAAACTACCCGAATGGTTGTCATCGGCTATTAACATGATGCTCAACTTATCTAGGCTTGCGCGAAAAGTGTCTTGGAGTGTAATATGTGCACATGAATGCTTACAAAAAAATCATTGACTCGTTAATTGAAATTGAAAGTTTTTTTTACAAAAACAACCAGCATCCGATGAAAAAATAATAGTTGTTTTCGTTATTTTGTTGATACATATGACGTTCAAATAATGCTTTACACTTGTATGGATAAATTGTCTAAGACGTTAACAAATTCACACGTACTTACACTGTATAATTACTATACCGTGTGGTATAAAGCAATATACTTAACTGTATGCTAAACCAAAATAAAGTTTTATATCTAAAACATAGCAGCTGACGATATGAACTGTTTTTATCAAAAAATATTTTACGATAATTTAATTAAAAATCTATTTTGAAAGACATTTTCGAAAATATCTAAAACAATAAAATGTTTACTCCAACTGGATAATACACGCTTGAAGAGGATTTTACACATTATGTAGTGATTCATTCATAGATTTGTAAAAAAAATCATGCTTTAGTCAAATAAATTAAACTATACGTGAAAAATGTATACATGATACTTGACAGTATGACTATATTTATCTTGATTTCGTTTTATAAAGGCAACATTCAGCCATGTAGTAATTAAGCTATTTAGATAGGTCGTTTCCATTACACCTATTTCTCAATGTGCTTGATATTATAATTTGTGTTTTGAAACTTCATTCTCGCTCTAGTGGTTTTGTGGTGAAATGATATAAATGTATTCACATATAGCAGATAAAAAATTGTACATTATTTATGAATTCTCACCGGAATTTTATATTAGGTTCGTCAAGTTAGCAAAATCTAATTCATATAAAATTCCAAATGTGTGCACGTTAGACATGTACATTGACATACGTATTTGGAGGGGAACGTCTGGGAGATTTGTATCTGATTTACACTCGCTACAATATTAAGACACACATGCACACGCTTACACATTTATATACAGTTGTTGAAGAAGTCTGTCACTTCTGCATTTCGACATCCATTACACAGCAGTTCATAGCGTTAGCTCAGTTAGAAAAAAAGATTGCTTTTAAAATGAGTATAATGTTTCACGTTGGAAGGTTGGAAACTCCGTACAGGTAAGATGTTAACATAAGAATCCAACACTTTTGTCTATTATCGAGCATGCAATTGTTTTTTTTCCTTTTATGTTTTTGTACATCAGGTTTAAGAAGTGTTACAGTATTGCCTCACTTTACATCTGTATACAGGTGAGAAGGCACATAGCCTGTGAAATTCAGTAATGCACATTTCTTTCATCTGTATATATGACATGGCGTACGCGCGATGTTACTGTGAATATTGCTCTGATAATCACTGATTGCAATTAATCCGAGTCATTTCACACAAATTTTGGAATTGTAGAAATTTGGCAGAAATATTAGTCTAGATATATATTATGATACGTATAGAAATATTAATTACTACTAATCGACTTCCTTCAATGCACTTTTCGATTTTATATAAGTATGCAAAATGAATTTGATAATGTGCGATTTTAAGCAAAGTTCATGTTCATAACATGTATTCATTCAAACGTAATTGAAATCAGAACTTGCTACCTTCATTTCCATACCTGTTGAAGGGATTTACGTATATCACTTTATACAAATGTATATACTGCATATATGAATAAAGACTATATCGGACATTGAATGATTTGTATACCAATGAGAGTATATTTTGCGAGGTTTGTTTTGATTAACACGTGATAATGTTTACTTAATCGTGAATATCGTAAGGTAGGAAGTATTATTTCAATACTGAACATCACACACATTTATTATAATGACACACTTATGAATGTACATTTTGCATCTATATTCTTACTTTGTTAATAGAGCGTCATGAAACCTATCCTAATGTTACCTAATGTGATTTAAAAATCAGAATAATATTTGACAAGTAGAAGGTCTGTTAGATAGAGATCAGGCCCTGGTTGGTTTACTTTAGATCACTTTCCTGTAGTCAAATAAAGATACTTATCGTCCCAAGAGTATTAAGTATAATATTACCTTTTATGAATTCTAAGTATAATAATAAATGAAAGTTTGACACTATCATTTTGCCTGCAAGTTCGTGATAATTTAGCGTTAAAATTATCCATTGAGAATAATTCAAATATAACATATACAGTACTTTGCTATTTGACATCTACAACAAATAAAAGTTTGTAAGTAATAACACGCATCCCAAATATATATTAAAGAGCATGGCATTTATCCTTAATGTTCTAATAAAGGAAGCTAAATTTACTTGAGGTGACTATCCAACAGAAGTGAAATATCATTATGTTTTATTTGACAGCCATTTATACGGCCCAGTTTTTATGTTACGCAATGTACAGTGTATGCATATGCATGTGCGTCTTAAGTCATATTACACCATGATAAATTTCGGATTAAATAAAAATTAACTCATCAAGCATCATTTCATTCAATTGTTAGTTTGGTTGTTGGTTTAATTAAACGACCCATCGACAGCCTGGGTCATCTAGGTCCAAACTTTAATATCAAAATGTATTAACTAAACGTGATAATAGGCAGGTGCGTTCTAAACAAGATTCCAGTGTTTCTGTAGAAGTTTAAAAGGTTATGCATGGACAATTAGTTATGCAGTTAAAACAAATAATGATCATATGAGAAATGGAAAATGGCGATGATAAGGTGATACTAAGATTCAGAGTTAATAATAAGATCCGATTTATTTTAGGTACATAAACATATCAAGTCCCATGAAATTTTGAAATATTTACGTGTTTTTAAGCAATTATAAATGTAACGATGTAATATCTAACTTCAGAGTTAATATGCGATTGCATTATTGATCATCTCCTAGTTTCAATCTCTTTGAATTTCTATGTTCACTTCATTTAAGTAATTCTATTTATCATTTTGATTTAAGACAATAATTTGGGATAATCTGCATTCTCTTGACTTTAGCATAATTCCACTTTTCCATTTTGAGCAATGCATTCCGATAATGAATTGTTTTAATATCATGTTAGTGTTAACCTAATGTCAAACACTCGTCCTTAGTCATCATAACATTCAATCGGTAACAACTTTGATTGTCACCGCCAGCTCCTCTCTCGTTAGTAGAATATTTTTGTTTTTCTAAACCATTACGTAATATCCTAACGTTTGTATATTCCTTATTACCTTTTCTCCAAGACGGTTTTTTTTAAAATATTGATCATATTGGTCATATTTTTTTCTGTCTTTTCTTATTTCAATATAAGATCGTAACTTATGTCCTCTATTCTAACGTTAAAAAACTGAATTTTGAACTGAACTCTATTTTAGAATAGGATCATTTTGTATTTTCTGTACTTTGTCTTACAGTTGTTTCCAAATATTCAAATTCAATTTTTATTATAATTTTAAAACAAAACGATAACACAGAGATAATATCAATTAATTCACCATAGTTTATGAGCTCAACCCTACCTATCTTTATTAACAATGTCAGTACGTATATAACTATTATGATAATATGTAAGAGTCAGCATATGATTTAATTATATGGATTGTTTGTTTGACCTTTACCTACATTTAATCCACATTATGGCCTGCTTATAACTTTCTAAATAAAGTATGTATTTATATTATTTTGTATCATATATCTGGGTTCTCTATATTGACATCAGCTTATTTCGGTAGCTTAAACCGTGAACTAAACAAATGGATCATATAATATAGCACCCGATCAAATTTTATCACGTTTGCCACATGCTTGCCAATTGACTTGAATATTATGTTTAGATCATGGTTTGCAAAAAAAGGCACACACAAAAATAATGATAATAAAACAGATACATTTGATGTTAATATTTATCACCTCTAGCTCGTTTTGAGGAGAACATTAGTGAAACTAAAGTATTTCTATGACTTAACTAATTAATGCAAAAACAAATGCATTCGGATTCATTCTTAATTTGAAGCATGCTTTTATAGGTATATCGTTCTATTTCACATTAACACTAGATAGTCAAAAGTGGTTAACGATTCTCATCCGAGGACTTTGAAATTTATTCCCAAACTTATATATCCATAAGAGCATAATATGCAAGTAAGGGCTTATATAGGCATAGTCTGTTGCCCAATCCTTTTGATTGATTCAATAAAATTGGTTGAAATGAAAGTTCTGGCCATAACAACGCTGAAGGAATGTTAATATTTCAAACAAATCAAATAGTCTTAATTTATACGCTAGATGAATTAAAGTGAATTTAAAAGAAACTAATTCGTGAGAATATAATTCTTATGACATCTTTTTATTGCACAAATCTAATTTGCGGTTTAACCACATTACCGTACAGAGGTATCGGACGAAAACCACAAAGTTTTATAAATAGACTTAAATTGAAATTTTTATGGCACCATCAAATGATGCTGTTCTTAATTATTCTTACCAAATCATATGATTTTAGCCTGCTATGATTCTTTACCTTGACAAATGTTGATATCTGAATATGATATACCGAATCAGATACGGTGATATTATGTCATAGTAGCCACAGTAATATGGTATGGACAGGGCACTAGACATACCATTACTTGTATTCCTCACTTCTGTTACTGGACTGTTTATATTTTATTATTAACATGGTACACAACACACCAATAAAATTTACACTTAATGTTGTTGATACGCAGGTTAAATATGCATGATATTTACTAAAAAGATAGGAACAGAATGTGATAGAATGCTATATATTAGCATAATCAAGAAAATGTAAATACACAAGTTTATGAATACATACAATAGATATGCAGTATATAATAAATGCAAATCAGGATAGTTTATATGAAAGAATGTGCATGAGGCTGCCAGACCTCCCATGTTATAGTCGTCTGCCGTCCTCGACAGTGGCGATAATATAAAACTGGAGGTTTCGTCGTCACTTTGTCTCACCTGTCAACGCTAGCTTGTAAAGTTTACACACGGTTTACCCGTACACCTGTGCCGTCGCTTTCCTCGTCGTTCTTTTCATCTTCTCATCGCATCACTGGTTTGTACATTTGCTATATTTCACCTAACGCATGATCGCTTTACCACCTATTAAAGCTCAGAGACGCTGATGTCGAGGAGTTATGTGCTGCCTGTTTAAATGTGGCTTTTTAGGCTATTGTTTGGGTCAAGCAAAACTAGACGAGAGGAGAGAACATGAATTAGAGATGGAGCAGTAGGCGCGAAGTAGGAAAATGGGGGAAATTATTTAAAACGGGGTCCTTGCAGATAGCATCGCCGCCGGCCACTGCGTGAATAGCGCGTTGAAATAACTTTAAAATTTAATATCATTTTTTCCTCTAACATCTTTTCTATCATCTATCCAAAACACTTACAAACACACACATATACATAAATACATATACACATATAAATATAAGAAATGAAGGCGTGGCTAGAGCTAGCAATAAATAATCGTGGTGAAAGACATCTATTTTTCGTTTAAATACATGCCACAACTCGACATTGCTAACATTGCCAACATTGCCGCCTAGATGTTTGTTAAAGGACAGATATACACAGAAAGGTTAATTTCACCTCGAAACAGGTAGGTCATTACACATTTATAGCTTGTGATGCAATGGTGAATGTTTGCCCTCCTATTGTTGTTTGGACATCCATTAGAGTTTTATAATCTTACAGAGAATTCATTCATCGCATTCGATGATACTCGTCGTCAGCTTGGTGGTTTCAGAATAATGGAATAAACTGTTGATGATAAATATTTGAATGTCTTTACCATTGGTATATACTTACCCTTACATATATACATTGTACAAACATTTTATCTTTGTCATCTTTATGTGAAAGTTTTTCTTCATAATACAATCATTTTGGTTCTACAGTTATTCTTTTTTAACGTCTGAATTTGATATGTTGAATGAGATTGCACTAGTACAGTCAAGCAATACAACATATTCAGGTATATTGATGTTTACTTGGAACATCCGTGGAATAGAATAATACGGATGTTTAATATTAACATACTTAATTAAGTAAAATGGCGCTCAACAATCATCAATATTTTTTTATGAAATTAGAATACTGTTATAAATCTAATTAGTCCATGTTATTATAAATCATTTCTTATGTCAACTCTGATGTATCATATGTACAACTGTACAACTCAAAACCTCATTTTTTGGTGGATCGGTGAATACAGCCATAATATCAAACCTATTTTTATTGAAATTTATTGTATATTACACAACTGTCAATGATATGTGACATATATGATTATGACATTAACCACATAACCTGCTATTAGGTTCAATTTTTGTTACTAAATTAATACATAATATACAATAACACAAATAATCGACCTAAACCAAATATTGATATTAACACCATCAAAAAGCATTTACACGGGCAATATTTCTTCACGTGATTTTTTTCACATGAATTTCACGTGAAAAAAAATAACGTGAATTTCTCCAGAAGAAATATTGCCTTTGTAAATGGTGTCAATTTACTTTGCCATAGAGGGTAAGAATGTTTGTTTGATTAGTTTAACGTCCTATTAACAGCCAGGGTCATTTAAGGACGTGCCAAGTTTGTTGGTCGAGGAGGAAAGCCTGAGTACCCGGAGAAAACCATCGACCAGCGGTCAGTACCTGGCAGCTGCCCCGCATGGGATTCAAACTCGAGACCCAGAGGTGGCGGGCATGTGGTAATATGTCGGTACACCTTAACCACTCGGCCACCGCGGCCCCATAAGAATAGTTGGATTCCGAAGTTGGTCTTAATTGGTTATGTAGTTTCGGTTGCTACCAAGCAAGTGTTTGAAAGGAATTTACAAATCTGTTTTTCCTCAGTTTAAATTTATGATGGTAGATATAGGTAAGATGTTTTTTTACTTTATGTATGTGTTATATGAGCTGTTACCTTTAAAAGTTGCACATCGTCAAAAACATGCAATGAGGTATCACGGCCAATGACCTAGTTCCAACATATTCCACTACCATGTTCCCATATAACATGCTGACAATAGACAGTTTACAGCAAACGCATGCATTGTATGTCAAATATCTAATAAACATATATGAAAGGTTTATGGATGTCATTTAGTTAACAATTTTCGGGATATACCTTTGCCCCAGTAATGTCCTCTACAAATAAGACATTGGTTTTTTATTTTCATTTATTTTATATTCCTTTAAATTCCCCAAGGGGTTTCGGAATCCCCCTATAAAATTTTCAGGATCATCTACCGCTTGATGCTATCCACAATCAACACTGACGATTGCAGAAAAATCAAAATATTCTTTAAAAACTGTTAAGAAGGTTAAGGTGTTGAAATCAGGCGATTCAGTTTTAGGTTGCGGTATTATTGGCATACGACTAAGTCTTTAAAGTTTGGTATATACATTAACAAAGTTTAAGGTACAGTTTTTTTTGTAATTTTCACTGACGTAATATGACTAAATCATGTCAGTATAACCCTAAATATAATGGCTGGTAACTAGTTATGATGATTGGGGTTTACGTCATCAATAGATATGGATTCAAGGATGATTTCCTGTGTATGCAATGTGATGCATGAAAAACTCTAATGTGTGTTTTGGGAGCCTGTAGTATGTCGATGTTGTTTTTCTAAAATAATTGTGGACGCTCATGGTTTTTTTTATAGTTTGAAGTCGCAGAACCAAATCAAAGATTGTATTTTTAATCGGGATGTTGCATATTCGATTGCCATAATAAACATGCAACATGTATAATTACGTAATTAATGGAGGCCCTAGCAGTTTTTCTTGAAAAAATTAACAGTGGGATACTGTAAAGTAAATAATTTAAAATTGGACCGGTTGTGTCGGCACAATGCGATATTTATTTGGTGTCATTGGAAAGTCAAAACAATCTAATACGTCACGTTTTTGTATATTAAAGCATCATCTCCCTTGCGGCTAGTGGGCATCGGCTGTGACTTCGTTATTTTGTAAGCAAAATTAAGGCATTTTCTTTGTTACATGCAAATACCCTATATCTTAAGCAATAAAAATTACATTCAACACAGTTTATCATAATAGATGTCTGCAGAGGTACATATATTGCGTTAAACAATATGTTTAACTCCGTAATCGATGCGTCATATTCGATGACCTGTGGCCCTGAGTACTGATTTTATGAATGTGTTCTATGACATTCCCTAAACTGACTATTTCAGTTGATAGGCGATGATCGGGTGGTGTAGTGGTTAAGCCGCTCGTCTTTCACCTAGCCGGCCGGGGTTTGATCCCCGACACGGATGTGAAAAGGTCAGGGGTCACCTGCCCGATCACGTGGGTTTTCTCCCACAGTAAGACCCCTCGCGCGCTTACATCCGTGCCATCGCGAGTGATTTACATAAGTTGTATAACTTGTTTCTCAATCGATGTAAATAAATAAAATTTATATTTTTGTATGCGATGGTTATAATATAAACGAGATATATAGTGTATTGTTTACACAATATAATGGCTGCGGTTTGTTTAAAAATTTGTCAGATGAAATATTCGGAGCACTGATGAAGGTATAACAAGTACTTGAAGAACTGTAAATCCAGAAACGTTTATAATCGTTATTAAGTTGGTCAACTGTGAATTCATTTTTGTCTTAAATATACTGAACTAGCCAGGCTCCCTACTATAAAAATCAGTCTTCTGTTGTAAAAAATGTTTAATAAATGTTTAATAGATCAGAAAGATCAATGAGAAGTAACGCTTCCTTAAGAATATTCAATCATATCGTATCGACATAAATATGTTAAGCTTCTATTGTAATACGGAAATGTAAATCAGTTGATACATAAAAGCCATTTTCCATTTATATATGAATCCCTTACGAGAAATATAAAAATCATATAAATATGGTTTGGTTTGAAAAGATTATACTGTTACGGATATTTAGACTGTAAAATTAGTATAATATATCATAGTCAGCGTGGATAAGACTACCTTGCATTTCGTGTATTATACCACATGCGAATAAGGCTTCGACGTCGATAGTACATAATATCAACTGATGAACTGATGATAGAAACAAAAAACTAGTCGTCTTTAAGGCACAGTTCAATTGTGAGTAATAATGTTTAACATAAAGAAATAGCAATTTCAATATTTAAGAATAATCTAATGACTTGATATCTTGGCTGGCTAATTGAAATATAATTTACTAAACGGCTGTGAGGGTTCCCATCATCAATGCTTCATTAAAAAAACACCATATAATGCATTTTCCCTGGCCACCGAAAAGGCTTTTTGAATAATTGGCAGCTCGATATACAACATTCACATTTTGATCTGATTTGTATGAAGAATGTACGATATTGTATGTTAAACCCACGGGAAACAACTGATTAAGTATAGATCTATGCCATAGTAGAATTTCTTTTACTGCATGGTAAAATGATCACTTTCGCTATGGACTTTTGTAATTTGCGTATGATTCTCTGATGCCACCTGATACTGATAAGTATGACGTGGGGTTGAAGCATGCTGCTGTTAACAACACCAAAATGTACACTCCACTCTATCACACTATACTGATAACAGGCCAACCAGTCGTTCTACTCCCTTTACGCTGAGCGCGAAGCAGGAACTACGACTTTTATCGGCTTGATAATACCAACACCATGTGGATAAAGGTGGATAACTTTCAACTTATCAACGCCTCACATGGTATGACCCGGCTAGTGAACAGTTCCAGAATCTGCTTCACAGGGGCGAACACTCCACAAAATGCGAAAGGTGAGGTGGTGTCAAGAGAGACAAAAAGTACAATCCCAAATTTAGACGCCTTTTGATCATGCAATGGGGACAGCACCTTACCCGCCATACCTGCAGGTCAATCGATCGATGCAGCGGAAAACACCTACCCTTCCTTAGTACCTGTGTTTTTTCTCTTGTACTTTGTCACTTACCTGATTAGAAAGTCGTTACTTGTCAACTGTTTTTAGTTTTGATTATAATAAAGGTTTTATGTAATTTATTTCATGTCTTTGACGAGTAGTGGAACATTGTAATTGTCGGACATTTTGAAATAATTTTTTTTTGTATTTCTAAATTTTCAATTCTGCGCCTAAAATCGGCTTACTGAAGTGGTTCATTTGTAACTCTATAAAACGTCCTTTAAGAAATCTGTGTGATGGAATCAAAACAATTTTGGTAACTGCTTAGTTCAGCAAAGCATAACATGCGCTATTGCTCTTGGAACACTATTTTTCATTGTGTGGGAATCTAGATATTCGATTACCAGGTCTGACGCTCCGCTAGATAAGGTGAATAGGTATAGATATATTGTATAACATATAACGTAAACGCCATTTACAGCAATGACTCACAAACAAATGTCAAAATATTCCTTATATCAACGGGAATCATAATAACCTCTTTGCTAGGCATTGAAAGATACCACTATATTCTGAATGGCGATTCGTTAACACAACAATCGGGACACTGTTATCGTACATCAGAGCTGTATTTGCATATGGTGGTGGTGACATCACGGCATCCTACGACACGCTCAATCATTTTGACTTTGTAGAAGAAAAAGTAATTCCAGGGAATAAATTATCGGAAAAGGATAATACCTGGCTATTCCTCAACTTTTCATATCCTCTTTATGTATTATATGGAGCAAATTAACTCTTTGTGGGCTATGTAGATTTCTCCTGATGACAGGTAATAAGGTTTCGGGAATCTCAGTTTCCATTAACATCTACTAGAATCTTAATACCATTTAAAGTGCAAATTATTAACATCAATCTAGACATTCAGATAAATCGTTTGATTTAAATCAAACCAAACAGCTCCACCCAGACGAGCTGTACAAACCCTTGCTGAAGTCATCGCATCTATCGTCTATACCTTGGCCCACGTGAATATTGTAGCAAACGCTATTAAAAACCGACAATATAGGGTTTAGCGGGGTGATTTAACAAGCTCCGGCATATTTGCATTTTTGACATATCTATCGGGAGGAAAATAAAAAGAGCGATGACTAAATCGATAAAATATACAAACCATCTTTTTGAGGATAAAAGGAGAACGGAAATGTATTTAAAGAAGCTTTCATCAGATGTGGGTTAACTGACCTGGTTTTGTCATCTATCTCTACACGTCGTTTTCATCTTTTTATAACGACTTCCAATGTTATTTAAACTATCGCAGGGTGACTTCTCTGAAAAGAGGTCAACTGAGGGAATTTTCTGTTATACCTAAATCACCTTGTTTCTACATATAGTATATACCCTAACCCTGGGTTTGATTTCTCAAGGTCATGGGAAACATTCTCATTTCTCAATTTTTGGGTAGTATATTTTTTATATTTGAACTATTTAATTGCTAATTTTACTTATTTTTCAATGGATTAATATATATTTGTATGTGCTTTCATTTGTGTCTTTAAAAAAAAAAAAAAAAAAAAAAAGTTAACACGTGTTTACTTTATAGGCGATTTACAGATCACGAGAGATTTGCTTAAAATAGGCAATTAGGGTTAATACTGTCACAGCTCAAACACACGGTGAGAACATAGCTTGTGTTAGTATAATGTCTACTTTTAGTTTAAGGTTTTTCGAAAATTGTCACGGATTGTACAAAACATCAATAGAGTTAATATGAATTGTGGTCACGGGTGATTGATTTCTGATTAGCTTGCTTGTCAGTTTTGAAAATCTTAATGTGTTTCGAGATTGAATTATGATACTGACATAGTATATCCTTTCATTAAGACATAAAATTTAATTAACTTACGAACTTTCCTACAAACCTATTCAGGATTTTCAACGTATATTTTCATATTCCATAGGCACAGCCTTTATCGTTGAACTCAAGATTTTGCTTTGTTTTTTATGTATCAGTAATATACACGAAATGGTAAGTAATATATGAAATAAAAATGAATAGATTGTAACAAATTTAGCAACGACTTTTCAGGAAATGTGTAATTCAAAATAAATTAAGTTTAAATATAAACACGAGAATCTTTTATTATATTTTGATATTGTAATAATAAAAGATGATAAGTGATATCTTTTATTTAAATTAAAAACATTTAACCACCTCACGTGTTCAGAGGTTTCTTTTTTTCTAAATTTTTTCCAGCATCTGAATATAATTTTTTTTATCTTTCACGGGTGTGAATACGATTAACAAGGTATCGCTGTTTTGATTGTAAATTGAACATAGCATATGCCATTTTGATGGTATATGTTAGTATTCCAAATATACCACTTTGATGATAATATTTTATCAATATGACCGAAAAATAAATTATTACAATTCACATATCTTTGATTTAAGGCAATTTAAAGTAAACCTCCCTCCCGACTCTGAATATTGATCTATGAATATTATACTATATATGGGATACATATTGAATATCAATTCTCAAAAGTCTTGGTGTAAAGATCTAGTATTTATTTGAACATGAACATGTAATCAGATATGGCTTTGTTCATCCGGGTAGATTTAGGCATCATTAAAGGAAGGAAATTCGTGAAATGGGAGAAATTGGTAACTTACCTGCCAATTTGCCCCCTCAAAATTAAAACAAAAATTAATATACGTAGATCATTATATCAAACTCGTGTTTATTACACACAATGCCTATAAAAGCAATGGGTTTAATCAACTTTATATAAAAAAATAACGTAGAGACTGGGTGTATTATATATCGCTATGGACCTTACATTCTCTATTGTGGATGTTACAATATGGAATCTAAGACCTTATCATTTAGTCTTTTTTGTCACTATCACTAGACAAAGACTTGATTTTATTACAATTTTGCTTCATAGACTATCTTGCATAATGCAGAAAATGGTTACTGTCAAACGAATCTGGACGCATTATACACAATTGATACGTATTACACGCACATTTCGTTGTATGTAGTGACTTCACCAAGTTGATTTTGAGATTTACTTTCTCACATGTTTTGCAATCAATGTTTTTTTTTTTATTTAGAAATTCAATTACATGATCAAAGCACATGTTAATTGATTAAAATCAAAAGAGGACGCGCTAATGGATCGGATAATATTTAATGGAATATCCGTTAATGATATACTATACAACAGAAATGGATCTATTGATAAAGTGTTGTTTGAATATGTACATGTTGTACCTATGTTATCTACACATGAACGTGACTTAGACCCCAAGAGTTATGCTGTGGACCAGTTGTCAAGGAAATCATACCCTCAAAAATTATTATATGTTTTAGATGAAGTGGTACAATTTGATCTGGTTAAAATACTATTAAGCGTAAAAGAGAGCATAATTCTTTTGGGGGAAAATATATACACACGAACAATATTGATAAATGATATATGTAGGTTAATTTTTTTTTTATCTTTTTTATCTTGTCATTCGTTCGTGCCTGTGATTTATAAATTATTAACGCTTGATTCCTTTTTTGGTGACATTAACATTAATAGCTCTGGCAACATCACAGCCAACAATACACTAATGAATTGAAAAAATTATATCATCATGCAAGAATACAGATATGTTTAATAAAAATATAGATAATGCGCTGCTTCCTCCTTCCAATTGAAATCCATATAGAGCGCTTACCACAAGATGGCAAGTTTAATTTTTCTGGTTAATCTTAAGAATTTTTAATATTGTGGATGTTAATATTAGATATGGTTCTGATCATCGACATTATTAACGATTTACACAATTGAGCAAAAGAAACAGTGAACTAAGTCCTTGAAAGTGTGTTTAACAATAATAACAAATCCAACAAATACAGATATGTATTACAAATAAAACTCACTTACAATGAATTATGTTAATATATTGTGACCTATGAAGTAATCTGGTATGTCTTGTAGGAGTGGCCGTTTTCGAAAGATCGTGGGATATAGTCTTAACTGGTTCTTCCCCAACGTTCTATTTAGTACATTCATACAAATATTAGCTATAAGAAAAGCGTTTATATTGCTTTTCAAATATTCTGTTGCTTAGCAGAATGATAATTTATCATAACAGATACGTGTGCATACTACTAACCCACAGACACACAGCAATACCTGGACTTCCATTCATACCACCATACACTAAATTAATCCATTTTGCTTGGCGAGGCGGACATGCGCAACTGTAATAGACAGCAAGAAACGCGAGCAAAGGCTACGAGAACTTCAATCCTACATAAATAATACTACCCCGTACAGCTGGTCAGAAGAGCAGAAGAGGTATTGAACTCGCGTGTGCCATTCCAGTGGAAGAGTTAAGGAAAACCAAGGAGTCATCTACAAATAACACTAACATTCCATTTGTACTAACACACAATCCAAATCATATCAATATGGTACATATAGCCAACTCCTACATTTCTTTACTACATACAGTTCCAAAATGCGCGAAATAGTAAAAGCGACAGACATCAAACAAAGCAAATGGCAACCAAACAACTTTGAAGTTTGACACTAAAGGAGAGCGCAACTACACGGAGTCGAAATGCGGCGATAACAGATGGGATGTGGAACCTGTACATATATAAAACCAGGAGAAGCCTTAACTTTGAAACATGGGATAATAATTAAACCAACCAATAAGTTAAATTGCAAAAATAAGAATTTAATCTACTGCATTACCTGCTCTACTTGTTACGAACATTATATTGGACAAATAGGAAAAGAACTGTCAGAAAGAATTCAAACACAGACAACTGCTAGCACAAGGAAAATCCCATTAAGTGAATATTTAGATATCGATTTATTTACAGTATATTGATTTCACAAAATTGCAGATTCGAACTTAACCATGAGATAATGCAAGGAGGAAATGTTTATAAAACTTTTTAACCGGCACTTAACAGTAGTTAGTGTCATGGGTATTATTAACTTTCCGTTATATAACGTTATTATCTCCACTTTTTATCTATTTGTTCTATTAAGCTATGTCATAATATTGTTTCTATAACATTAAACGTATCGCCTGAAAATGGCGGCAACCCTGAAAGCGCTTGTGATACTAATGTGACTTATTGCATTGTTGACTTTTTTCAATGTTATCGATCCACAGTGCTTTAAAGTGTTGAACTATTATATGTATATATTTATAAGTTCATGTATCACACGGACAAAATTATAATTGTTAACTTGATGATTTGCTTTTTATTTACACGCTTACTTTCATGTTATATTTTCATAACAAAAACAAATCTATTCATGTTAATCCATAAATAAATGTAGTAAATACTCGCTGATTGTGGTCATATAGGCAGAGACAAGTTATGGATATCAATAAAAAGACTTCTAATAGGATTCATGATGCCATTTCTAAGGCCTAGTGAGATCGGATAGAACGTGTCCGAAGTCATAAAAGCAGGTTCAATGGTATTTCTTCATATCTGAAGAACTGAAGTGTAATGGAAGCGTAAACTGTTTAACTAAGTCAGAATCCTTTCTTTGTATAAAACGACACGTGATGGGTCGGATAGAAATAGTCGAGTGCTACATTTTGTTACGGACTTAGCTTGAATCATAATATCCAGATTTCGATTCCAAACTTATACACTAACGATCATGGGTTTATCTGACCTACGATGCGATGTTTTCGTGCACGCTTTCAGCAAACATTATAATACTAATGATTTGTTGTAATTCTTTTGTATATATTTCCATAGTATTTAAGTCGGTTATGAATAATTGCATATTATATACATCGGAACATGTGCTGAAATACGTCTTGAAATACATCTGAATGATTTCGCAACGTCATTTTTTACTGACTCTATTAAGGTAATATATATAATCAAATCCGTATCGTCGAACAGATGCAAAGCGATACGGGTTCAGTGACCAGCTTTAAGATAGGTTCTACCTCGCCCTTTTCATTATTCATACTATGATATAATATCATGTAGCATGTATTCCTAACACTATCATCTCCTTCTCACCCGACATTTGAAAGGTTTGCCTGTAACATAAGTATGAATAAAATAAAAAATAAATAATAAAAACTCATGAAATAAGGATTTGCTAAGAGCGTGTAAAGCGTATTTAACATTCGTTTCAAACAGTCAGATTTTAATATAACTTTGAATAACGTAAACTCAGAAATAAAGTATAAATGTTTCTGTTAACCTTACTTTGTCGTTCTGAATACATTCATATCCCATTTAAAGGCAATATAACAACTGGTGTATAAAAGAAACAAGGGTTTGCATATGAAACCAAAATGAAATACAACACTTTCATTGTAATATATTTCGTTTTTGTACAAGTTTTCTTTCTCAAAACAAAATAGTGGTGTGATTTTAATAATCTTTCCTCCCCCGCCAATCGCCATGTTTACCTAATCAATAAACTGAGCATCGAACTTCCAAGTACAGAGAAGGCAAAATGGCTTATCGTGTTGATTGAAGAGCTATCAATGTTGTGGAGTATTTGCGGACATGATTCCAAAATTATTCGTTACGTCAGTAAGTCTTAATAAACGTGCTAAACTTAATCTTAGATAGGAACACCGCCGAAACCATCGTCATAGACTGCGTAAGCGCCACTCATTCTTCAGAAATACTGTGAACTTAGCAAACAAGACCAATTCTTTTCCTAATTTAGCGTCTCGTTGTTGCTAACCGAAGTATGTCAACGTACTGAAGTGTCAAATAACAATTGTTGAAGGAAGTGTATCCAGTATTCGTTTCCAGCATGCCTTCGTTCGTTGATGCAACAGTTATCTTTGAACAATTGACTCATCGATTTCAATTGTAATCGTTATTTCAGTTGGTTTACCCAAATAGTTTCCAAATGATATACACGGATGGGTTCTTAAGCATTTCAGCTGCACCATAGAACTGGTTATGCCTTGTGTAACTCGACATGATATCGAACCCCGGTCGTCTTGATGAGTGTACGGTACAACTATGCCGACTGGTACCAAATTGAACCTAACATGATTTATAAGTTTTATAATTCTAATGATGATTATATTTTTGTCGATATTTGTGAAATTGAAATACCCAAATATGTGTTGTAGATATGCATCTATCTAATGTTGACATCCCATTTTCTTCATTTTTTAATGCACCTAAGTGCCCTGACGGGGTCGCTGACATTTTAAACTACCTACTGGAAACCTAAACAAAGCAAGGTCATTATCTAGGACACTATTAATTTATCTAAGAACTCGTATATCCTCATTCCGGAAACGGTACTTTTGTTTCTATTAATAAATATAATAATTTTGAAGAAAAAAACAACAACTAAAAACATATCATTTGTTTTATTTCAACGATCATGGACTAACTGAAAATATTGTTAGATCATCTTAGTTCAGATGTTCATCGCTAACTTGTTTAGTGCTCATCATTGTGTACTTTATTTTGAATTTTGGTGATATTTCCTTTGCCTTTTTTGTATCTTGATTAGATCATAATCATAATTGGGGGCATTGACATGATAATGGTGAAAGGTAACACAATAATGTAAACAATGGTTCAAATGTTGGTGTACCAAAGCAAGCATATGCACACACTAAGTATTAGTATAAATATAACAACTATATCAGATTCCATCCTTAAATGACACTTTTTTTTCTTTTAAAAATATGAAAAAATATTGCCCTTATTCACCTTCATCGCATTTAAATGTAAAACTAATAACAGAAACTAAATCGTGTAAT
This sequence comes from Argopecten irradians, assembly GCF_041381155.1. Taxonomy (NCBI): domain Eukaryota; kingdom Metazoa; phylum Mollusca; class Bivalvia; order Pectinida; family Pectinidae; genus Argopecten; species Argopecten irradians. Next base: position 13,682,630 of record NC_091144.1, read on the forward strand.
TTTTACCAATTGGGTACGGTTTGTTTACCTATACTTTACGCAAGGAGCGTCATTGTGTTGGTGTACAGTTGTTTGACAGAAATTGTCATTAATCTTCTTAAGTTGACTGAGTACGGAAGTATAGGGTACCCTAAACATTTATTACATATCTATTTATATGTTTAAATAGCACGTGGGACGTTGGTATTAGGTCGCACGTGGCCGTAGTAAGTGTGGGTTAGTGTGACCTTTAGGTCACGGGTCCGGCACCCGATAATAGGGAGTTATCGGGTGACATACCGCCTAAAAGGTTACCTAAAGGCGTATGGTGATATACAGCACTAACACCTGTACACATCTGATGTTACATTTAAGAAGATACCGTCTACAATAATACTCAGTTTAAATCATTTAAACCAACACTACCACGGAGAGTTTGTCTGACATGATACCTAACAGGTGTCTTCTTTCATCGTCATACTCATTGTAAATCTCGGCTCTTAATTAACAACAGGTGTCACCAATTTGTACTGCCTAAATTGCAGAATACATATTATAATAATTAACACAGTATCAAATTCAAGTATAATAAAGAGACAAATTGTCAAATAGTTTCCCATCTTTTCAATATTAAATATTTTGTTAGTTAATCTATTTTTTTTATTTTCCGTCATAATAACATGCTTGATTTCAAAGCTTATGCGATTGTGTTATTGCAAATATATTGGCTTATCATGTTCGTAGGGATGTATCATAATTCAATGCATATATATTATTATGTAGATAAAATCGTTAATGCAGATTGTATTTTTCCTTTCTTCTTTGTTGGAATTCCAGTATAAGTCATTACAGACCATGTAGATTTTTCGGCGCTTTGCTAGTACGGTAACAAGAAAAAATAGTTGAGAACAAACATTGGTTTGACAAATATATTTAAAGATGAATTGAGTATCATTTAATTATCACTTAAGGTTCCTAAAACTCATTCCCCAACTACACATTATATTTGAATATAAATATTATAACCATAGATTTATCTATTATACTTCACGTTTTATTCACACCAACAATGACTGTTTCTCCCAAAGGTTTCTTTTATTTTTTAGTTACTAAATTATATTATCTAGGTATTAAAAGATGTAACTAACGAATTTGAAGCATACATTAATTAATTGTGTCTGTGTCTCAACTAGTCGACCAAGCAGAATAAAACTCAAAATAGCCGGTTGGTATAAAACGTAAATTTGTTATGTTTTCGAATGAAATACATATGAACAATACAAGCTTGATATTCGAGAAAATACTTGAATCAGCCCTGGCTGAATGGAGAGTAAAAACGGAGACATACCTGCTATTAATGAACCATGTTTATCATTAGAGCTAAGCAGACATTGACAAATTGTCCCGAGTTTCCATTGTTTGTCAATTAAAAGCTGACCTACATTCTGTTGGTAGTGTTTGTTTATTCAAAAATAATATACACATAATTGTACGGTAAGATTACTACATTGTGTGTTCTTTAATTAATAACATGTCTGCTATAAGACTAATGACAAAATGCTTTCATGATTTAAAAAAACAAATCCAGCGGAAGACGTCATATTTTCTTTAAAAATATTTCGTGTAATTTTCATGAATATATTTCGTGTCAAATGCTTACAGTTCATAAATATTATAAATATTATAAATAGTATTTTAATAATTTGATATTTAAATAAATGCATTTTAAAACATAATTTCATCTTTAGCTGATGACTTAAATGAGGTTGGTGGTTACGAATCTCACTGAACGACCTCCCATTCAGTGTATAGTGTTCGAGTGATTTTAGTACGGGGACCCCAAGTGCATTGTATCATATTATACCAGTGGTATACTATATGACTACTGGCATTCAGTGTGCGCATATAATTACAGATAATTTTAACGTTTGGATGCATTTAAAAGCCGGTATTGTTTCTTATTGGAATGATTGTGTTCAATTCCTACTTGTGTATATCCGCTTGCAACCCAACACCATCAAAACAATATCACTGCGTATGGTTTGCTAACAAAGGTCCAAAAACGTAGTAGTCATCTATTCCACCCAGAAATATCTGATATTTACTTATTCTGACTTATATTACGGTTAAATATTTTACATAGACATATAGATAAATATCTATCTGTTTCTCTCTCACCAAATCAGTTGAACACGCATCTATTCTGCCTGCAGTCAACGTATATTCACTTATGCTGACTTCCATTATGATAATAGGTCTTTCATATAAGTTTCTAAACAAACATCAATGAATATAAATTTCTCTCTCAACAAAAGAGTTGATCACACGTTAAAAATGTGTAAGTCTATCTTTTAATTGGTAAGTTTTATATTTGCATGGTTATTACATATTAAAGCATTACGTTTGTTGATATTCAAGTACAGTTCCTGTGCGCTTGTTTGTCACAGTATTTGCGACAATTTAGATATTTTAATACACTATTATAACAAATTTTAAACATGATATAATTCTGAATATTCAAAAGCAGTTTTGTGTAATTTGCTTTTGGCTATATTTGGATATGATAAGCGCTCCCCTTACTGTTCAGCTGCATATCTATCTATATAATATAGGTTGTTTCCTCAAGTCAATAAAGCAGAACGCATTAAAGAAAACACGACTACTAATTTTGTCTGGGTGAAAATAAATATCTCCATTCAGCAACAATTCATGGACATGTTTGTACTAAACGTAATGGTTTTTAGACCTATAATAGATCTTATTTAAACACATTCCAGCTTTTCAAATTCCACATCAAATTATAAGCGAAACAAAACAGACAACCTAAGACAGGCTCTATTGTTAGAATCCCTCCGTGTGATTTCCACCGACCTAGCACTGCCGTAGACTCTTGGTAAATATTAAAACACATATGCATCTTGACATTATGCAAATAGGAAATAAAGAAGCCCTCTTTAACGTGAAATGTACATATTTGATAAATGCAGGAGTATTCTATCCGCTGATTAAATCCTTGGCCTGTGTCAATTCGAGATTTCACCGTACAAATACCAGTGACTAGCTCTATCCAATAACCATCTTTTAACCATAGTTGTTTGATTGACTGTGAAAGAAATAGATTTATCAACAACCTGTCAAAGTCTGTGCAAAAATGTACACGCTGTGGGGTACAATTCCATAATATGCATTCTATACGATTTATTTTGGACTGAAGAAGGCCCTATAGTGGCTAGATAGATATTCCATAGATTTTTTCAAATTTTACTTTGAATTTATTTTTGCCTTTTATTTCGGATTATTAATTTACTAGCTATGTACCGTTTTTACCTCATTATGATAAAATTTATTTAATCAACATTTCATTTCAACGCATTTTATATAGTATATCGTTATACTATCGACCAAGTACCATTTTTGAGAAATTGAAACCATCTTCTGAACTATGGTCAAATATATTTGAAGAAAAAGATTACATTAAATATTATCATCACGTTGGTGCTTGTTTAATTTCTCTCATCCAAAAAAAAGAAAAGTATGTCATGAGTGTTGTAAAGATACTTTCTTTTTCTATTCACAATTTACTATGTAATCCATGAAACATTTTAATTTCTTTTCAGTGCATAATTAAAATCTGGGATCCATTCCACAAATTATGTCCCTAGTCAGTTATAAGTTTATTAATATCTTATCTCACGAATGCTTTATGTCCACGATTAATTAAAATTCAGCAAGCCATATGCACGATTGTGCACGATATGCATATATGCTAATTATGTTTGGAATTCCAGTAACTTACCCACATAGGAAGTGTAAAATAACATGAGCTGAATCCTGGAAATTTATATGTTGACATATCTGTTTTTCGTCTTTTCTTTGAAATACATGCAGACAGCTACAATAAACAATTCCTTAGTTAGGTCCGTCCCGATGATAGAAAGTCACCGATTTGGATATAATATTCTATTATCATAAAACGTTTTTAGTCTATTAGAATTCATAGATTTCAAAACCTGATAATCTTACGGATCTGTTAGTCTAACGAGTCATCCATCATTTGGGGTACATATCAACTATATATCAACTGTATGTCAGATGAGAAAACCATTTGACTTACTGGAAATTATGAGAATGACAGTTATTATGAGGGCATCATAACTATATAGTAATTTCTATTTAGTAGTTATACGTATATGATAAGCAGTCATTATGATAATATACCTAATAACTACTATTTGTTCCAAAAGTATTTATTGTGAAAAAAATCATATGTATGATAGACATATATAGTAATATTGTATTTCTGCCTAATGAAATATTGGCAACATTTCGAATTCTCAACAAGCTGAAATATATATGCTAAATGTATATGATGTCAAAACTAAGTTGAAAAGGACAAAAATAGGCGTAGCCTGATGTCCCATCCATTTGATGAATGTGATATCAATAACGTCCTGTTGAAATTGAAATTGAAATATATCAATTGAATGAAACTGTTGTCAACGATGGTTGGTCATGATCAGAACCACATGTTTCTGTCATCATAGTAAATACATTATACATATTGATAGTTGGTAGCGACTATTGGTAAACGTTTACATTTCCCTGGATGTAAAAATATCACAAGTATCAAATTCGTATGATACAATAAAGAGTTAATGTAACATGTAAGACTGTATTTCTATTGGACGACACATGATCTCATTTCACGATACGATAACCATGGCAAAGCTCAGAGTCACTGTCTAGAACAGATGCAACTGGAGTCAGGAATCCTATGTAAATATCCCCTGGGGGTAAAAACGCAAACAAATTGAAACATTCGATTTTTTACAAAAGATAATGAAAAAACTTTACAATGATCAGTTTCGTGATAGTATCAAACTTAAATATCAACCAATCCCTTCCTTTGTTTTAGGGTGTTGTTTTGGGGTTTCTATTTACGTAAGTTATTCGCTTGTATTCATACTGATGAGAAAACTTGGCAAACCTAGACTATCCACGGTTATTGGCATTTTAACGTGTTGTAATTACAGAACTCATTATTTTCCCACATAAACAACCAGTATCCAAATTTTGTTTCATTTGTTATTGATCTGTTTCAGACGTATATCTAAGAAAGTCTAAAAACTAATTGCAAAGAAACTGAAACAATAACCGTGATTTCCACATCATGTAATCGAATTTAGTTTAAACTAACTACAACAGTAGAATTATTGCATTATAAAAAACTAGAAATCAATGTCGAAACGCTCTGGTTTATATAGCATTTGTGTATCACATTAGACATTAACGTATTCAGTATATAGCGCTATACTTGATCACGTTCTATGCTAAGATGTTTGTAATGATACACTGTAGTAAGAAATAAAAACACGTAATTCTTATACATTCCGTTAGATATATTCTCTCAAACAAATAGCATTTAATCCGTATCCATTGCACCTTATAAACATTTATAGTGTCACTGAATGTTATCAATTTACTTTCACAGTAAGCAGTTATCGAAACTTTTATTTCGCAATAAATCTGAGAATATCCAGCGGAATAAAGGAAATATTCCATTTTGTTTTTTTATGTTACTTCCGCATTGCGTGTAAATTGTTTGTCATTGACATTCATGCAATTATGCCACAACAAAAATAATGTTAGCTAAATAATAGTTTTACTTTTATCAAAGCAATCATTATTGGCTGATAATAAATTTGATTTCAATCATTATTGGCTTATAACAAATGTGATTTCATTGAATATAAATATTATTACCCCCCCCCCCCCCGTCCCGATATCATATTATCAAATAATAAACACAAAAGGCAAAACGATCTAGAGAAACAATGTTACCGAATTACCAGATTCCGTTAACACAAAAGGAAAACGGCGTGTTTAAAAATCACTTAATATATATTCAATATTCCTGTTGTATAAACACACTGAATGCAATTTCATTCGCGCATTGTAAAAACTGTCAAAGTCTATTTGCGTAATGTGTATAATTATTATCTCTGTGAAGAACCTTTGAGAGAAAAAAGTTTTGTGATGAAGTTTTTTTTAACTTCATGTGAGGTGGCTAGTGTTAAGTACTGAGATAGCTGATAATGAAATGCACGTGCTGACCCCACCTAATGTGACAACAATGAAGGCCGTTATGTGAAAGTCTACCTTCAGTGAACTGTAGAAACAAAGATGGGGAATTAATTTATGTAATTAAAACATTAAGATTAAAATCAATTATTTCCATTAGCCGAATCTGTAGGCAATATACGACCTTGACACTGGTAATCGATTGAAACAATCTAACAGTTGTTTAGCATTTCCTGTCGAATGTCTGCACAATTACCCTGGGGTTCATATAGCAAGTTTCTGCATGAACATCTTGTTAATGATATCGGCGGTTTAGGTTTTATCCGTAACGTATTTTACTATTTATTATGAATGGAAAAAAACTACTGCAAATGGTTTAGAATTGAAGAATAAATCAACCTTACCTACTCATTGAAAGAAACATGTGTGCAACACTCAGCCAATAAGAAAAGAAACTACGTTGTTTTAAGTGATTGCAGTATCTACCTGTATTACTATTTATTACAAGTTGTCGATATTCGTTTAATGCCTGATGTTGAAATAACTTCAGAGTAGCAACGCGTTGTTAGGTCTGAAATAGTTTGTATAATAGAATTATACTGATATTTGTAGAAAGAAAAAGAAAATCTGACTAATAAAGTTAGTTTGTTACTTAAACTTAATCTCAGTAACTAAACATAACAATGTAAAAACAATCAAGCCATTGTATTAAAAGTAACAACTCCTGTAATACCATGTCATACCAGAGTATTTAAGACACCATAACATATCTATTGATTGATTGATGGGGCTTAACGTCCTTGTTCCTGTTATAACCGAGCCAAGGACACTGAAAACATATCTATTACTTTTATGTATACTATTTATACAAGATTTATTGCCGCAGCGTTTTAACTTTGTTATTTTTTGGTTTATAAATACTCGTTTTCGTTTACTACACAGAGTGTATGTTAATAATTATAGGTCTATACTAATGCTCGCATATATGGCCGAGTAAAACATTGATGTTCAGACGAAATATGCAAAACAGTCGGTAATTGAAATTACAATATACAGTATGTGTATCCTATTTGTAGCGAGTGATAATCTGGTAATGTGTTTTATGGAAATCATATACACATACTCATTAATACGATAAGACGTGCCTAATCAAAGCAGCCTCGCATGTCACAGTTAGTTATAAACAATGTATGTAAATGATTCAATTACTTAAATGTTAAAAGACACTTCATCAGACCGAAGATCGTTAGTTAACATTGTAATTTTAACATTTAAGGCGTCCTGTTATATCTCTTTGACTTGATAATTGGTATTAATTAACACTCATATATCACCTTGTCACAGAGTATTAGTCAGTGTGTATCGCTACAGATTTGACGGAGTACCTAAAAGGCGTTCTCACCTATAAATATGAACACGTATATATATCGACCTCAGCTGAAAAATAGTTTAATTGATGTAATTTATGTTAATATAATTTAAAAGGTGAAATTCGTTTTTATAGGATCTTAAAGGGATAATGTCAATGAATGCATGCATAAAGCAAAACTTTATAAAATGATAAAAAGTCAACTTCATTGTCGACAACAAGGTAGATGTCAACGAACAATCAATCCTCTATATTGTGGTAAAATAAGTACACGTCTATGTATCTAAACTTACCAAGAAAGTGGGATCTCTTTATCATGTAATGGTATCAACATTGTATACGATGGTTATACAGTTCCCAGAGGAAAGTTTTCTTAAACATAAAAACGAAAAACTGAACATAAAATTAAGCAGACATCAAGATCATATTGCAAATGTCATGGCATGTAACTTAGTTTAAATATTCCGATTGTATCTTTAATAATCAATGACATAATATCGACAAGAAAAAAAACACATACACACTACTGCACGACAAACCTGAACTGATGTTAAACTAAAAATACGTGTTTCCAAAGCATACATATGTATGAGGTTAAATGTGAACAATTGAGACAATAACCTTGATGACTTCGAAGGTACAAATCAGTTCAGTATACAAATTTATCACATATCAACATGTGTTCAGATTTAATGGTGAGCTTTACAATTTAGGTATCAAGCTACCCAACAACATAATAACACGTCTACATCCAAACACATTGTCGGTTCAACAGAGGAAAAGGGCCATCGGGAGTGCATCCATTGGTTAATTTAGATCATGTTAGTGTTACGTACATATCTCAAACGAGGACATGGTGACGGATAATGTATACAGCGAAAACAGCGATATTATATAGCATAAAGTTATAATTTTGGTTAACATGACCGTATTATTAAGTGGATTAATTGGTATTACTACTTACAATAAGTGCATATTAAATATATGATGTTTTTGTGCCATATATGATTATTTCAGCATTAAAGTGTTCGTGTGGTATTTATAATTCACCATATTACAAAATATCATATTTATTTCTCTGAAGGACAGTCAGAAATAGAGGTTGATGAAAATAATATTTAATCTTTTTATGAAATCGTTTAGAAATTCATTATTGATAAAAGGAAATACATATAAATAAATAAAAAATATACCTTTATTTGTATTCCTACATGCACTATCATGCCATTGATTTGTGTTTCAAAATTCTACATTGTATTGTTTATATTTATATCTTTAGGGGTGGATTATAGAGGCTTGAACTGTGGACAAATGTCTGTTGTCATATCACCAAAACGTTAGAAATATTAACAAGCAAAATCACAGATATTTTAAGCTTAAAACCAGTATGATACAAAGTCATAGCCGTCACTATTTCATTGAGTCAGTAAACAATGCATGTAACAAGTACAGTTTTCCCGGCCAGAAAGAGTTCTAAATGAATACCATTCTCAGAGTAGCCTTGACCTATAACGGTGAACAGTAATTACCTCTCCTTACCCAAAATGACAAAATATCCATCCTTATCCGACCAGACACAAAAAACCTCTCATTACCCGACCAGACACAAAATACCCCTCCTTCTCCGAATAGACAAACAATATATCTCCTTACCTGAATAGGCTTAGAATACTTCTCCTTACCCGACCAGAAAAAAATACCTTGCCTTACCCGACCAGACACAAAATACCTCTCCTTCTCCCAACAGACAAACAATATATCTCCCTACCTGAATAGGCTTAGAATACCTCTCCTTACCCGACCAGAAACAAAATACCCCTCCTTACTCAACATGACACAAAATACCTCTCCTTATCCGAACAGACAAACAAGATATTTCCTTACCTGAATAGGCACAGAATACCTCTCCCTACCCGACCAGAAACAAAATACCCCTCCTTACTCGACCAAACAAAAATACCTTACCTTACCTGACCAGACACAAAATACATCTCCTTACCCAATCAAATACAAAATATCTATCCTAATCCGACCAGACACAAAATATCTATCCTTGCCCGACTAGACACAAAATATCTATCCTTACCCGACCAGACACTACAGTTCATACATCTCCCTACCTTAATAGACACAAAATGTCCCTCCTTATCCGACCAGATACAAATTTCCTCTCCTTACCCGACCAGACACAAAATACCTCACTTTACCAAACTAGACACAAAATATCCCTCTTATCAGATCAAACACAAAATACCTCCCTTATCCGAATAAAAAAACAATATCTCACCTTTCCTGAATAGATACAGAATACACCTCCTTGCCCGACCAGACACAAAATACCCCTCCTTACCCAACCGGACACAAAATACAGCCTCTTACCCGACTAGAAACAAAATATCCATCCTTCTCCGACCACACACAAAATATATATTTACCTCTCCTTACCCGACCAGATCAAAAATACCCTTCCATACCCAACCAGACACAAAATAACTCACTATACCAGACCAAACTCAAAATACCTCTCCTTACCCGACCAGACAAGAAAGACCTCTCTTTTCCCAACCTGACACAAAATACGTCTCCTTATCCGACCGGACACATAGTACCCCTCCTAACCCGACCAGACACGAAATACTTCTCCTTACCCGACAAGACACAAAATACCTCTCCTTACCCGACCAGACACAAAATACTTCACTTTACCAAACCAGATACAAAATATCCCTCCTGCTCAGACCAAACACAAAATACCTCCCTTATCCGAATAAAAAAACAATATCTCGCCTTTCCTGAATAGATACAAAATACACCTCCTTGCCCGACCAGACACAAAATACCCCTCCTTACCCAACCTGACACAAAATACATCTTCTTACCCGACTAGAAACAAAATATCCATCCTTTCCGACCACACATAAAATATATATTTACCTCTCCTTACCCGACCAGATCAAAAATACCCTTCCATACCCAACCAGACACAAAATAACTCACTATACCAGACCAAACTCAAAATTACCTCTCCTTACCCGACCAGACACGAAAGACCTCTCTTTACCCAACCTGACACAAAATACCTCTCCTTATCCGACCGGACACATAGTACCCCTCCTAATCTGACCAGACACGAAATACTTCTTCTTACCCGACAAGACACAAAATACCTCTCCTTTCGCGACCAGACACAAAGTACCTAAGTTTTCCCGACAAAACACAAAATATCTCTCCTTACCTGACCAGACCCAAAATACCTCTCCTTACCGAACCAGACACAAAATACCTATCTTTACCTGACGAGACACAGAATACCTCTCCTTACCTGACCAGACACAAAATACCTCTCCTTACCTGACCAGACACAATATACCTCTTCTTACCTGACCAGACACAAAATACCTCTCCTTACCCGACCAGACACAATATACATCTCCTTACCTGACCTGACACAAGATACCTCTCCTTACCTGACCAGACACAAAATACCTCTCCTTACCTGACCAGACACAAGATACCTCTTCTTAGTTAATCTTTATACATTGTACTTTCATTTTGGATGAATTTTTTTTGAGATTACAGCCCTTTATGTTACTAAAAGTGTCCATACGAGTTAGACCATCATCCTTGTAAAGTATTTGTTAATACTTTCACAATCCTTACATATGAACCATCATGTTCCTTCAGTCAGGCAACACGTCATGTCAGTTGCATAAACATTGTGACATTTCGGTCAAAACATAAGACATTCATAAACACATATGAGAATGAATTATATATGTGTTTTAATGTTCTCTTGATGATTAATTCATTCATCAGTTTGTTAGATATGGATCACTTTAATGAGCCCCCGTCGTGTAGGTTCACAGGTAGAAACACACTGATAACCGATAAAGAAATCATGAATCTGTCAAATGATTGTACAATATGGTTTTAACGAGCCCCACCACGCCCGCGGCAGTCCCTCTTGTCTAGCTCTATTAGACATGTGGCTGGGTAACACTTAATGTTCTATAAGTGCTTAGTATTAATTCCAAGATTTCTGTAATTCTTATTGACGAAAAATTATTCCAAATCTGTCAGAAAGTTTGGATAGTATTTGATGCATATGATATTAAAGAATTAGTGTCGGTAAGTCGGCACCTGATTTTGCTAAATGTTTTATGAACATATAGGATCATTTAAGGCCAGTCTTTTTCGTATTTCATATGTTGGGCCTTCTTGTAAAAGTAGGAACCATTTACCTTATTGAAACATACTACCTAAACAGCAAATAGTGCACTCTGCCTACTCAAATGAAACTGACAGCGGCGCGAACCAGTCGTCCATCTCCATGGTAACTGAGCGCTGATGACCCTGGGTATTACTAGGACGTAAATACAAACACAACAAATGATTAAATTTTCGGAAACATTCCAATCCCGCACCCCGTGATACGTATGTTGCCATATATAATGTGAAAATAGGGCGCAATTCTATTCAGAAAACGAAGTGATAGAATTAATAGATAAAACAACTTTCATCACTAATGCGGAGGCAAGTATCTCCTGTGTATTCCATATTTTCTGAACTTCAGGGGAAAGGCATATATGGTTATTCAAACTTATCTATAAGAAATATTTGGTGAAGAAGTTCCGTCAAAATATCTTTAAGACTGGTTATTTTAAAAGGAGAATTGCGGTTTTAGTTGGTCGCTAGATCGCGATAGTTTTATTGCATAGGGAAAATCGATAAAAGAAAAGTAACAATACTGTGTAGACTGATGCTTATTTTAAAGGTTGTTATTGATAAATATTCGCACTATGACATATACATGAGATTACGATAACAAAATTTAAGTATTTATTTCATATATATATATATTGCCCACAGAATTTTCCACACTATTTTAAAATATTAAAATAATCGTATTGAATCTATAATCAACAAGATCCTGAAATTTAAATTGTAAATTTGGAACTGATATTTTAATTGTCATTTTGAACAATAAAGAGAAATGTATGGATTTTTTTTAAATACAGAATTAACAGACTTAAAAAAATGCCGCTGAACAATTATTTAAATTATAGTATTAAGTCACGGTGACAAGCAAAATGCTCTAGTGTGACTGAGGGACATTCTTTAGATCTGTTGATTTCATACCCAGCTACATGTATGACACATTCCGGTAAATAAAATGTTTTTTAAGCCTAGTGAGTATGCTTGATGACTTATAGATAACGAAAGGAGCCAGTGTATGAGACAGCTGACGAAATCACAAGTCAGTCTCATCAGCTTCAATGGCACATTAGAGTTTCCGGGTGTAAGAAAATAAGTTGACATATAAGCTCATACCACTGACTGACCCTGCCTTGGGGATCCCTTTAACAAAGCTTCATTCTCTAAACCCGATCAGATAAACAACGTTTGGTATGTGGATGTCACGCTTTGAGATATGATATGGAATGATATGTGTGTGCGTGCGTGCATGTTTTTGGCAAATTTTTGTGAGCATGTGATTTATAATGCAGGTAAATATGAGAGATAACATTTAGAATACATCAATTAATGTTTGAGGGAACCGTGGTCGTAGGAATCTACCTGTACAACAGCTAAACACTTGCCTCCATGCGTACGATGTTATCAACGGCGACAGATTAATGTTACCTTGAATCCACTAGTATTATCTGTAATATCTAACTGCATATACATATACAGACACATAGCATAGTCATGCTTAAATTTACATATAAACATTTTCGACTTTTTTCTATTAACGTCCCGATCATAACCAAGTTAACCTGCCACTCATTATAATCAAATAAGCGATCGAAACAAAGGTAGCGTGTGATATCTAAATTGTCATATCGATAGGTAGTTATGATAAGCGTGGCAATGCTACACACCGCGTGTCCCCATATAGCTCAGTAGCTCGCTCAGATCTACAATGATTTGTTGGAAAGCGACACATTTACCAAGCCTGTGATTGGCTAACTATATTCCTCTTAAGCGCAGGGCCCATAATTTAACAGTCCATTTCTTCTGCTTGTTTCATTCAATTAGGTATCGAGAAACAACATGCTGTCGACAGTGCTGTGTGTGATCGCGTTGGTTCTTCTCATTGCATTTTACAGGTAAACTATTTTATTACTACACTTTCCATTAAATTTGAGTTGGTATGACAGTCGACATAGGAAGTCAGACTGAAGTACACACACGTGCGAGAACTCAACCGTACACTGAAAAAAACCATGAAAGGATGCACTACTACACGTGTTTCTAGCTTTATGTAATATACATGAAGGTTTATTTTTTATATACGATAGGTGTTATTAGGATGATATAGAGATTTCACTTTACACCGTAAATGAAAATATATACATAAAACTAAACTAGCGATACACGTTTATACTCACTAGGATACCGAATCCTTTTTTTCGAATAACTCGGCTCTTTGTAAATAATTTTTAACTGTTCCTTTCTTCCATAAAAATGAATATTCTTCATACTGTATTATTGCTTTGTTTACAGGCAAAGGAGAGAAAAAATGGACGTGTTTGTTCGGATGGGGATACCTGGTCCCCGACCCCACTTTTTATTTGGAAATCTGTTATCGTTTTTCCGCAAGGTATGTACATTATTTTATACAATCAATGGTTTTCATAAATACCTCTCAATCTATTAATTACATATTTACTTCACATCCTCTTGAAATGATGATATGACATGGTAAGTTCTGAGTATGATACGGAGTACACTAATCTACCTTGATGATGCATACTTGTTATTTGACAGCTTTAGACATGATATACGTTTAAAAAGATTAGGGGTCCTGCATCCGATAATCGACTATCATTAATGTTAGACCTATTCACTCGCTTAGTGATGTATGGGGCTAAGACTTGTTAAAAGAAGGTTTCAACGTGGAATCTTCCATATTTAATCAAGCCACGGGTTAAACGGCATTCTAAATCAAATATCCAAACTTAAAGGATGGCACTCCAGCACACCTAGTGTCAAGTCGTAATAAAACATAGATAACTTTACGTCCAAGTATTCACCTATGTAAAAAATAAGATTTATAATCTTTCCTTAACCTTAGTGTTTCTAATGCGTGTATCAGTTCTTAAAGTTATTAGAAATTCAAGTCTAAGAATGTTTTTTTTTCAACTCTCTTTTTGTCTTAGCACAAATTTTACATCATAGTATGAACTGTTTGTTAACTACATTATATTCCAAACATAGAGTAATAATTTATTGTTTTTTTTAAGATCTATCTACACTGTACAAGATATATTCATACCGTAATATTTATGGTTTTTCAGTTTTTTTTCAAATTCTGTAATACATGTGATGATTTAGAGAGATGCAGTTACCAAACTCTACATTATTTCAGAGACATTTATATTATTAGTAGCAGTTTCTAATCGAGTATATTACAACTTTTTTGCAGAGTTTTTATATCAAATACCAGGAATGGTACAGGGAGTACGGGAAAACTTTTGGGTAAGTTGTTTAGCTTCAATTATGATTCATTTGCATATAAATGAAAAAGTGTCTTTGCTTTTTTCTAATTCAAATGCAATATATCGTATGCTTTAACCATTTACTGAGCGGATGCTAACTATCACAGATGTTCTTGTGGGATTTTGACATTTAATTTGATCTTTCTTATTGTAAAGGTATTTCGAAGGTCCTACTGCAGTTTTGGTTACTACAAATATGGAATTGCTGCATGAAGTTTTTAACAAACAGTTCAAAAAGTTCCATGCAAGAAAGGTAAGTGTTACATAGTAGAACATGTTATCATCCACTTTCTCAGCATTATACTGTTCTGCTTATGAGCAACTTTTGTGGTAGATTGTATTTCATAAAGTGATATCCCCATATCTCCGTCATAGCGTATCTTATTTACAACAGCTCTCCACTCTTCTAGTTACTTTACGAGTCGCATATATCAACTTTCTTTGATGTAAAAATAGATAGAAACATCATTCTGCTAAATTAGGGCATATTGTTAGAAGATTGTCATCTAAAACATATTCTGATGTTTATCTAGGTTTTCCCGGTTCAGGTCGATCCAGACAGAGACGAGAATGTCCACATGTTTTTTGCTAGAGGCGAGCGATGGCGACGTTTAAGATCCATCATCAATCCTGCCTTCAGTACGATGAAAATGCGTAATGTGAGTACCAGCGTATCGTCTATAGTCGTTTCACTCGTCGTATGATATGTATAAACGATAGGAGTATGGGCGTTATATTACCTTTCGCAGCATGAGGATCTTCATTGTAAGACGAAGCATTTTGTATGGAATCGCCGTTCATTATCTGTATGTAAATTATAACACATTTAAATGAATCGGTATAATGTTAGGAGAAATCTCCGCCTTTTGAAATAAATATGATATACTCTTTAAAAATTGAGATTTATTTCATCTATCCATCGAAGAATGTATTGAAGATTTTAACGATGACATGTAGCTAGGTTTCCTCTTTGAACTCATTGTCGTTTTACGTAAAACATGTTGAGTTTGACAGGACCTATTAATCATAGCGATATAATTTTGGTGCACATTCACAGATGACGCCGATGATAAATACTCGAATTGACCAGCTCATGGATGTGGTTGATACACATCGAAGAAATGGAGAGGATTTCGATGTTTATGAGTAAGTTAATTTAATATTGATTTTAATAGTTTTCTCTTTTTTTTTTTCATTTAGCTTATATAAAACATGATTCTCCTTTATCTTTTTTTCGTTTTGGTAGAAAGTTATAATCTGTAAAGCTATGTTTACGTTGTCATTTTTACACCATCACGATCTGTAATATAGCACTATCTAAATTTAGACACGAAACGTAACTTTGACTTTTCCACAACCCTAAATGTCTCGATTGGAATGATATTTACGTCAGAATTGTAAAATATTGACTTTAAAGCTGTGACGGTTGTCAAACAATGACACAAACATAATGGCTACACTTTTTCCTGATGTGTCGCATGATAGTATTAGTTTATACTGCTACGCAGATTAAAGTTTTCTGTGTAATACTATACATCCGTGAAAAAAAACTACTAAATTTTAATATACATCTATCATTGATAATTCGCCAACTTTTTAACCTTTTCGTTTCCTGAATTGTTCATGTTTGTATTTCATTTCGTAATAAAACATTAATATTGCTGTTAGCGAATCAAACAATAATTATCCTTTATTTTATATTGAAAGCGTTTTCCAAAGACTTACCATGGATACTATAGCCGAATGTGGACTTGGTCTTGCAAATAGCTCACTCCGTAATCCAGATGATTGCTGGCTGAGGAATTCTCGGAAGGTGATCACTGATACCACCAAACGACCATTCCTGTTTCTACTCGGATGTAAGTGTTCATTAAATATTGATTTAAATTGCTCCTTATAGATTGGTATATGTCTGTATCCTAAATGTTGTAATCCGATTTAATAAACATCAGACGAAATAATAAAATATTTACAGCAATTTATTAATAAGTGATTTACTTTTTTTCAGTTATTTTCCCGAAATTACACGAGCTATGGATCACCATATACAAGCTGTTGGGCTATCTATCTTTCAATCCAGTGTTTTGGTTAGAGAAACAGATCCAGGAAATCGTCACGAAACGGAAGAACACAAGAAAGGTATGAAGCCAGAAAATTAATCAAAGTAAAACATATTGGCACTTAGAATAAAGGGAAACACATAGAATAATATATATGTGTGAGAGAATTATTTAAAAAATGATGATTTCGTCAGCCTGTAGATATTTTACAGTTTGAAATAAAATTTTATTAAAACAGGAAAAATATTTATCACTTTCTTAGGAAGGGAAAGTCGACCTTCTTCACTTAATGTTGAATTCCGAATACGATCCCTCTACTGGTTTGGAGGAGCTGGACGCTTCAGACAAAATGATACGGAAGCGACTTCTTACTACAGAGGTAACATTTTATTTAATATAATATTAACTGTATAATATTATGTTGCATTTCCTGGCCGTCGCAAACGTAACGTTGTAATAAATTTTAGCCATATATCTTAACATAATCTAAATTCAAAAATTACTAAAATGTCTTTTAACTTATATAAGTCATCTACAGTCATGTGGTTTGATAAAAGAGCTTGGGAGATGAATGTTGTCTTCTATAGAGAATTTATCTATGTGTCTATTGCATGTAACACCGTGATGTTTTTTGTTTTTCAGGAACTTACAGCGCAGTCTCTCCTGTTCCTATTAGCTGGATATGAGACCACTAGCACTACTTTGGCATACATTATATACGAAATGGCTGTTAATCAAGAGGTTCAGGCGACACTTCAAGAGGAAATCGACAGATACTATCCAGATAATGTACGTAATGCACATTACATACAATGGAATCCTTCCTTTAGACATAAAGTTTTATTTCCCACCAAATTGCAGTTGTATCATTTTATATTTCGTCTGTATATTCTGTTATGGTTATGTTTAAATTATCAAAGATTGTAAATACTTTACTGCTAAGAAAACTCTTGTATGTCTATTGTAAATTTATGGCCAGCTAGCAACCTAAACGTGAAATATTTACATTTGTAAATTTGATTTTACAGGCAGATAACCCTTCATATGATGCTATTCAAAGAATGGAATACCTAGACATGGTCTGGTGCGAGACACTGAGGAAATATCCTCTTGCTAGCACGTACGTGTTTCGATCTTTTAGAGGTTGCTGTATTTTAATGTTCAACACAAATTAAGATAAATTAATTTTCTTTTTTAAGGTTTATTTACTTTGAAAACGTTCAATTAGGAAATAGTTATGGCTTTAACAAGAAATAATTGCTCATGCAATAATACTTCAGACGTAATTTAGTATGCTAATCAAAACAAACACTTGATAATATCTTAGCCATCGTATATCAAACTGTTTAACATTGTAATGTTTTCTTCACATTACAGTGTAGTAGCTCGTGAATGTATGGAGAACTGCACGGTTGAGGGAATTAACCTTACCAAAGGGATGCTTATACACGCGAACGTATGGGCTCTTCACTATAACGCCGAACTATGGGGAGACGATCCGGATCAGTTTGTGCCCGAAAGGTAATTTGACAAACACAGGTGAAGCGTTATAATGATATCAAATATAAAATCTTCATCGATATAAAATTTTAAATCAATAATACTTATCCGTAACAGACTCCGCATGATGTGCCATTTTAAAAATATTTGCTTTCAGACGTTCTCTCCTTACATTTTCCTTCTGTTTTTTTTAAATGGCTACTGTAATTTAATTGTTACCTTGTCCTGAACGTTACGGGTATCAAAAGCTGTCACGCCTCGCTGCACACACCGCTCTGATCCTCAACCGGTCTCTTTAACACACATACAATTTGATATTTGTCAAACGTGAAAATAAAGTCATTTTAGACTTATGTAAATATTTAAGTAAAAAAAAATTGACAAAATTACAAAACACATATATTTCATTTTTATCTGCAATTTTGCTGGCATATGCTTTTCACACCGAGGTTCTATATAACTCAAAAATGAACAGAACACTACGTTTCAAATTATAAAACATGTAGTATAAAAAATGTTTCAAAGTAATGCCATATTTAAAATTAATTGCATATATTTATAGCTAATATTTAATGATTTACTTTAAAAGTTATATTTTTACCTTCAGCAATACTTACTTAATCTGAAATAAATATGATTTTTTAAAGATATAATTTGGTTTGCTTGGCAGGTTTACAGCGGAGCGCAAAAAGACAAGAAATCCAATGGCTTGGATGCCTTTCGGAAGTGGACCTAGAACATGTGTCGGACTGCGCTTAGCCCAGCTACAAGGTAAAATGGCAATGATTAGACTGATGAAGAACTATCGAATCGTGCCGTCCGAGAAGCTCTCAATCCCTCTAAAATACGTGGAAGGAGCGACAATCATTCCACAAAATGGGGTACAAATTAGGGTTATTGCAAGAAGGAGTGAAAGCAGTTGAGATAGCTGAAACACTACCCATCATAATTATGTATATAGACAGGAAATCGCAGGGGGTTTTGGTTTCAACCAAACTCAACGTCACCATTACCTTTCATTAAAAGTGATTGTGCAATAGTTCTTCGGAACAACATTCATCGGAAGAATGTACAAAAGTGGTAGGAGGTGCGAAGTATTCTTACAACAGACAATGTTATATCTGAATACAAAACACTTGACAAATGCGAATTATCGTGTTTTTGACTGACATATTTTAAAGCATTGTTAAGTCGAATATATGTGGAGTTTGTGGACCTGTTTACATGTATTTCGTGATGCTTGTGTGATATTGACAGCGTGTATAACAGGTAAACATGTGGATCTTAACATTGTTTTACAAATACATATGTGCAACGTGTAGCGCGGGTATAAACTGTTCTATAACAGAAATAATCAAGCTTTACACATATGATCACATCTCCTTTTAGTATTTATTCAGCATGGAATGCATCTATCACGCTTGTGATACATATACAATAGATAATGTCATTTGTTGATGAAACGGAAATCGGTGTATTATTACCTTTACACTTTGGTTAAGTTAGCAATTGTTTGTTTTGTTTTGGTGCCTTTTCGTAAATTATATTTTTGTTGTAAGTTAGGAAGTTTATAACGCTAGAAGTATATGGCAGTGATGCTCATTGATCTGTTTAGTGAGAAATTTTATCCATATTGTTGATAATGTATAGGCTGTTAGGACTTCGATGTAATGAAACGTATCTTGCCAATGTTTCCAGCTAATGTTTGAGAGTATCATTCAACATACATTGTGCTCAACATTGTATTATATTATAATTATAAAATCATTTGATACATAGTTAAATCCACGTAATAAAGCAAATGCATTTTTGGTTTTGTTGCATATATATATATATATACATATACATATAAAATAATCAGCAATGTAAAGTTTGCAGATATTGTATATTTTTCCTTTATTCTATTCATCTCATTTAAAGAACACAAAATTCCAACATGTAATTACTATCATTACTCTAAGGTACACTTATTTTCATCACGCTTATCATCATTGAAGTATCATCTTACATCATTGTATTCATACTGTATTGCCCTAAACGTATAATATTTTCATCTGTTATAAAAAAAAATCCGTTTTCACATTGATATAAGGTATGCTTATGTCGTATCTACACATTAATCGATGTTGTTCAATATATAATTACATTAGGGATATTTCATTCGAACATAACTTAGTCTATATTGCATAGTTATGAATTACTTCACTACATATTAGTAAGTTCGTTGGTTCCAAATGTTCGTTTCAAAAATCAAATGTTGCATTCCATGTTATTGTATGTGAATGGTTATGTATTTATTAATTTATTTATTGGTTTATTTATTATTCTGAGTCGATCATAATATGAGATATTACATAAAATGCTACTAGTCTTTCAATTGTTATACAAACTTATATATTAAAATATATTGTATCAATGGTCATGATTGTTTTGTGTTGATGTGTATTCGATATATCGTACACCAAAGAAAAAACTCAGTAAGATACCTCTCAGCGAACAACACAGCGCCGGGAAATCAAATGTTAACTTAACACATATATACTGTTGAATAACACTTTACAATGTAGGTTTGTCGTTAAGGAAAGTCTTATATAATCATGGTGTAACTGTGAATTGTTAAAGAAAGACAAAATGCCTGATTCTGCCATTGAATGAGATTGAAAATGACCATGAATTCGAATCACCGTAAGGGTGTCTTAACAGAAAAGATAACTAACTACTATGATTTGTCATATGATTCATCATGCGAAACATATATAGAAAGGGATACACTCATAGCACAAATAAGTAGGGAAAAGTAACTGCAGTTTGATGATGTTTTTCAACATGATGAAATATGAATGTTACCTGGTTGGTTGGTTAGTTAGACTTCAAGTCATATGAACAACTATGCTTTTATTTAAGGACAACCTCCGATGTAAGCATGTGTTTTGTGTGTGTGTGTATTGGGATGCTGAGCATCTGTGTTGTGTCTCGCTGTAATAATGATTTCTCACTAAAGCATGCAACAGCAATATGACCCAGTTGGGTTCCGCCAATCAAATCCTAAGATTTTGATTCCTCGACTTTATACAATTGCTACATACAAACTATTAGCAATATGAGTTAATTACTGAGCCATGTGACTGAAGATAAGTCCTTTATAGCAATAGAAACAATTTGGCCCCTTTTGGCCCCACCATTTAGACCCTAAGGATCAACCCAATCATTTGTACAATTTTGAATCCGCAACACAATAAGAATGTTACGAACTAAATATGGGTAATATGTATTCCAAACTTTCTGAGAAGTCCGGATCTGTTATAGTAATATCAGTTAACTGACGTTTTTTTGGCCTAGTCCCTCAGACACCATGGGGATCATTTCAACTATTTGTACAATTTTGAATTCTCCTCATAGGAATGCGCTACCAGCCAACTTTTTGAAAGTCCGCCAAATTGCTTTCCAGAAGTCAATTTTGTGGATTTTTGACAGGCAACGGACGCCATGATACGACATATATGTAATATAAGCTGATCATTTGGTCCCTCGGAAACATAAAAAAAAACAATTTTAAAGGAAAAGGTACAACATTTAGTCGCCTTTTTATGAAAACAATCACTAAGTAGTTAGACATATAACTTTGAAAATATGAAGGCAATGCCAGAGAAGCCGAATTATCCTTTATCTATATACATATTTTATTACATATTTTACCTATCATTATGATAGATATTACTCAGCAGCTAATTGGTGGTAGAATCTTTTCTATTCTCTACCATAACTGTAGGGCGTTAGAATCGTGCCCGTTACCCCAATGCAAGATTGTAAAAATCGGACTCGTATAACGTTCTTGTTCTGAACGACTACCTTAACCCAAATTTGCTTTTGCCGCAATGTTGAGCGCAGGAAAGGTTCTGCGTCCTGTCTGGCCGCGGTACACTACAGTCTATGCAGTTTAATGATTCTGTTTCTGCTTTACGTTTAGAGTAAGACGTGGGACAAATAATTTCTTCGTTGTCATTACAGTGGCGTAGGGATATGAAACGTAATGGGGGCAAAGGTCCTCAAAATTTCGTAACCCCCCCCCCCCCCCCATCGCGCGATCCGCACCCACAGGAGATACTTGATATACTTTTTTTCATATATCATTACACATGATCCCTGTAAACATCTATAGACAGTGGCGTCGCTAACTGGAAATGAATGAATACGCTAATTAACGTGCGAGTTTTGGGGGTCCGGGGTATCTATGGAAAAAAATATTACGATTTAGAATGACTGAGATGAGTTAAACAATGTATTTTAATGATTTTTCGAGCGCCAAAGGCGCGAGAATTTGGTTTTTGTGGGGTCCGGGGGTCTCTACCAGGAGAAAAAATATAACGATTTTGTATTTTGATGATTTTTAAGCGTTCTTAACACGGTAATGTTACATGCATTTAGAAATGATAATTGTGAGTGTCGTTTTATCATTATGCAACCCAGCACGATCTGAGCATACCGGATTCACACCATCGGCACATTGTTGTGTAACTCAAAATAATAATGAATTGGTTGTCTTACTAAGACATATAAACAAATTAATTTTTTAAGAAGCATTTTTTGAAATAGTATAATCCATTGATGGACATTTTTAATCTAGTTGGTGTGAATTGAATTTTCATTATCAAAGGTTTGAACATAACGTTTTTGAAAGTTTTAAGAAACAGCGGAAAATTTTCTAAAATGAAGTACAAAAATGTGCAGGAGGACCCTTTTTTCTTTCAAATGTGCATTTTTAGAACAATTCATTCGGCGAAAAAGGGGGGGGGGGGGGGCAAAAAGATATGTTTGCCCCCAACCCCGCCCCCCCCCCCCTTCATACGCCCCTACATTATAATGTAAGCACGTGGTGTGCTCTTGGCTTGAGGTAGCAGCATTGTTCAATAAGACTTTTCGTAACCAGACACAGAAAGACTACAAAAATACACGCTTTACACATGCAACACAGAAAGTCTTCCTTAGATGGCATAGGCTGTCCATGAAACATCAAAATTGATTAATTTTTTATATATGCTTTAACATGCAACAGGACAATTACATTTTAGCACCAATCTAAATCGTGTTGATATGTCCTGTTAAAAATATTAAAGTATTCAGATTGACACCACAATATTAATTCAATTTGTAAACTTATGTGCGATGTCGGGAGGATGTGCTACACCTTATGTCATAGCATTAAAAAGATCAAAGAGTTTTTTGTGAGTTTCAAAAACTATTATTATGTGGCAAATTGCCATATGACAAATGTAAGACTAAATAAGACCCTTATTGTTAGTTAAAATTCTGTCTACAGAATATGGTTAATTTGTCATCCATTATGAAAATGTGTTTCTTATGCTTTTTAGAGAGCTGGGATGTCATTTAAATAGGACCAATGCGACGTTATCTTTGTTGTAATATTGACGTCTCACTGCGATGAAACCTTTAAGCATTAAAGTGGACATATGTCATACTCAAAAATGCTGAACAATAACGAATATCGTCATGGTGCAAAGTCACTGTTATGTTGTCAAAGAAGCACTACGTATGTAAACTCTGAAAGGATTCACACTGATAGGGCAGCCCAGTTGGTAGGTACAGCTTTCGTTTTTACTCTTTTGTGTCTAGCAAAAACAACGAAATTCCACTTACATCACAAATAACGTCTAATAGTTATCTTAGTTTACATTGCAAATCAAGCACGTAAACATATGATTTTTCTTCCATTTACAACTACACTAATTTTCAAGATGATATTAATAACATTTTTCAGCTATCGACCAATATGTTAAAAAAACGTAATTATTAGGCCCAATGATAAAATCTAGATGACGAATGACATTAGAGTGAAAATACGACAGAGAAATCGTCAGCATTATAATGCTAAATTAATTAATACCCCATCCTCTTGGAACAAGTTTAGAACCGTTCGGAACAAAGTAATTTCTTCTATCCGAGAGGCAAAAGAAGAATACCTTTCTAACTTCAATCATCCTTAGTTGTTAATTCTATTCTGTCTGGTAAATGTTGGCGTATTGCTAAATCCATAAAGAAACGAATCAAAATTACATCCTGTTGACAAAGCTGAATCTTTTAACGATTATTTTACGTCTATATCTATCTCCAATAAGAATGCTGATAATTTGCCCTCTAACTGTCCCCTACCTCAACATCTCTTCTCTGTAATGAATATCACTGAATAAGACAAGTTACATCTCTTCACGCCAATAAACCAGCTGGCTCGGATACCATTCCTCCTAAATTTATCAAAAGTATTTCTAACTCGCTTACTAAACCACTGTTAATATTTAACAGGTCTATTTCTACCGGTATTCTTCCAAACGTATGATAGCATTCCAATGTCACTCCGATGTATAAAAGCAAAGGTCTACGATCTGATCCATCGAATTGTCGACCAATCTCTGTTACTTCTATTTTTAGTACTAGATAAATACCAAAAACAATAGTTTATTAATTCATCTTTAATTTCCTATCGGAGGATAATATAATTTCCAGAAATCAATCAGGGTTTTTGCAAAAAGATTCAACTACTTTGAAATTATTGAGAGGTACGCATGGTTTTCTGTGATATTAGTAAGGCATTTGACGATGTTTGGCATGATGGTCTCATATATGTATTTTACAAACATGGTATTAGCGAAAACATGATTAACGTAGACCGTCCCTTCTGTGACATCATACGTTTGTAACGTCGCAATCCGGATCCCGGCAAACGTATTTTATTTCTTCGTACCCATTTATTACAACTCGCTTCTGAAATCGGCATTCGAGCAAGTATTTCGTCTAGAACCTTTTAGTGTGCTTGCTTGAAGTGCATCAATCTAAAGGTGTGATAATCCGTTAATATAGTATAATTTTGAAGATTCATGCATGAGGTCAAATCCAAGAATCATAATAGTCGCTAAACAATCAGATGGAATACACATGGATTTAGGGGGACCCAAAATGAAAAACTTCACGTCAAGAGTAACAAATAAAGGACTGTTATCATTATAATTATATACCTATCTTTTTGCAGAATAGAAATAAATTTACACAGTATATGGATGCCGAAAAAAGTTAGTGGTGGTTTGAGGGAAACATGTAAGTTTTGGGCTTCAAAAGGCACTCTTCGTAAGATATCGGTATACTAATCTTCGTCCGGAAACGGACAAACAAAATACAGAAAAAAAATTGCTGGAAAATATTTCCATTTCATTTTTTGATAAAAATCTTTACTTATAATTTGAAAGATGACATAACGGAAAATAATCCATTTTAATACAGTATCACACAAAGCATTTTTTTGCCTCAGAAAAAACTGATATATTTCCTGCTGAAGTAGACTCTTTTTGAAAGTTTGAGGTCAGGCCTACATATACATGTAGCTTGCAAACTGGTTTATCATATTTTATGTAACAAATAAATGAAATCATCAAGATATGTAATTATTGTATTATCTGGTATGCTCCAATAATATAATGAATACAGAAAACTAACAAGGGTAAATGAATAACATAAAACGTTGAAAAGTGCTACGGATATTTTTTACATTTTCAGGCCAAAATTTAAGGGGTATTAGGAAGGAAATCGGTCATATTTTGAAAAATAATGCGGTTAGGTATACTTTTTATTGGCTTTTCTTATTGCAAATAAGCCAATCTTCATGGAAATTCTAAAAAAATCGGTTTTTCTTGAGATCATTTCTCAGAAAAAAAAAAGAAAACATGACTATTTTGATGCAATTTTTCCAAAAATTGGGTTCGGATTTAATTTTAAAATAACGATATTTCGCTTTATTGTGGAAAACCCAGGTTATTTAATATAGTTATGAATTCTACATCACCTACTGAATGTATTAACATGTTACGGGCAAATCATTTATATGTTAAGAGATGTTACAGGGAGGAAATATTATTTATTTAAAAATCCTTAAAATCCGGAATATTAAGTCATTAGTACATATCTTTAAGCAACTCTGGAAGAAAAATTAACCCCGTGACATATGATTTTTATGCGGTTCTTCTGATCAGGGTATACCTAAAATCAACATATCAAAAAATGAACGAAATCCTTGAGAGGAAACCAGAAGGGACGGTCTACCTTAAGTGGTTATCGTCATATCTAAATAATAGGATACAGACAGTGGTCGTCGATGGATTTAGATCGTCTTGGAAAACTATTCAGCCATGTGTACCACAAGGTTCTCTGTTACGTCCTTATCTCTTCCTTTTCTTTTCTATAAACGATATTAGTGAAAAATTAGCCCCAAGTGTAAAACTGTTTGCTGATGATACACCATTGTATACCCTTATAGAGGGAGACAGACAGGAATCTACAAATATTTTACATTCTGATCTCAGAAACAAAAAGTGGGCAGATACTTGGGGAATTGTTTTTAATCCGGATAAAAACCGTATCTCTTCTATTTTCAAGGCGGATTGACCCCCAGACTTTACATCCTGACCTGGTCGCAAATAATCGTACAAAAATCTTACAATAGAGAATGTAACTAACCATAACCATCTTGGTTTCTTCTTTAATTCTATGGCTAATTGGTCAACTCATATCATTTTTTTATAAAATCATATTAAAGAATAAATATACTCAGAATGTTGAATTACAAAATTGATAGAAAGTTTTTAACAACAATATATTCTTCCTTTATACGACCTATTCTTGAGTATGCTAGTATCGTGTGCTCAATTTGTACCCAGACAAAATGTGACCTCTTGAAGTCAGTTCAACTTGAAGCAATGCGTATAATTACAGTTTTTAGATAGAGGACTAGTAATAATATATTATACGAAATTGGTATTGTACCTATCACTAAAAGAAGGTATCTATATCAAAATAGTGCCTTTTATAATATTTTCCACAAGAACTGTCCGGACAATATGAATGACCTGCTACATCCATTTGTTAACACCAGTGATAACTATCGCCATACTAGATTGTTTAATATTCCAGCCTCCAGAACTAAATTATACAACAATAGTTATTCCGTCTTTAATGTCAGAATGGAACTGTCATCCATACGTGAAATGCTTACAATATGGTATTACCGATATTTTCCCAATATGTTCGGAAACATTAATATTCTGGCGAAAGTTAAAAAAAATATTAGAATATGTCAGTTAAGAAATTATGCTAGTAATCTAAATTATGATTTATTTAACTCTCATTTCAGTGATAGTCCTGCCAGTGTGGTTTTCCAATTGAAAATTCTTATCATTATTTCCTTTATTGTCCTCTCTACAATAATCAATGACCTCGCCTGTGTAGCTCTAACCATGCAATAGGCATATACATTCTTTATTCTATCGAAAAGAAACCACAAGGACATGGCAGGAATTTTTGCCAACAGAATATGTTTATGTATATATTATAGTATCGAGGGTATGAAATTGACGGTAAAGAAAAAAGAACGTATTTTTTTAAACCTAGATTTTCCATTTTAAAAACGGACTCTATACACCAGTGACGCATATCATACCTTAAATAGAAATAATTTATCTTTCCAATGAGTGCTTAATGAACAAAATTGACCTAATATTGACCATGTTATGGCGTGATGAATCGGGAAGTTCACGACAACAATGGGTACCTGAAACACCAAGCCAAAACCACAAAATCTACGCTTGTGGTGGTAAATAGTGCCCATAACCGTGTTTATCCACAATCCCACAATCTCGTTTGCAATATAACTATAAAACATGTCAAATTGTGTTGAAAGTGACCATCTGAAAGTAGTATCTTTAAGCATGTGTTCTTTATACAAAAGTGGTCGCTATGGCAGGTTTGACTGCATATACCTAACCCATGTTACGTTAGATAAAGATTTTAATCAAAGAAATTAGACTCGAGTGTATATTTGCCGCCTAGTACGATATATGTATATCTATCCTTATAATATAAGTGGATGGGGAGTGGACGAGTTCCCATCTAGCTGGGAAAGTTAGGTCTCGCCTCCGCTACAATGGCGTGTTTACTCTGAGGTTGCCAAGCTCAGCTGACAGGTATGTCAGCGGTGATTTAGTTAGGATTAGCAGCGTTATTACGGGATTAGCTGAACAATTTTGTTCTACATTACCGACGCAGTATCCCGCATGTTAATGCTTTATGGCGTATCAGATTACGGCCAATATCGTTGCCGCTCGCAACTTTGGTGATGTTCTTTATGTCACATGTGATTGATATTGAGATTTAAACTACATTTTTGGCAAAAATGCAACTTCAAAAGAAATATGCGGTCACCTTATCAATGCCGCTTTACATCGTCAGGTCAACAACCTAGACAGGTTAGAAAACATTTTATTTTAGAATAAATATTTACAGATTACATCAAACTCTCTTTAAACATGCACAATTTAACAATTATGATAAATAAGGGGAAACATAACTTCAGAGCAATTTTCACCCTAAGAGATAATTACAGTGACATTCGGTTTGTCAGTTTGGCTTCTCTCGATTGATTTGACCTTCATCTGGATGTAGTGCCGATTAGATTAATAGATTACCTAACCTATTACAATCATTTTAACAGCGTCTGTAGACGTTATACCATGGCAAAAAGGGAAGGTGTCAATAACCTTTAGAGTTTATTCTATCTAGTAAAGATGCTACACCGCTGACAAAACAGGAGCAGACGAATAAGTATTTTTTTTCTTTTTTCTTCATTTACCAAAGGTTATTTACTTTACACTGTTTCCATCTTTGGAAAGTTTTAGTTTATCATTTTACATCAAAATAAAACAATTAAAAATAATTTAAAATTGCGTCCCGAAAAACGTACATGACACTATGCCATATATGGAATGAAGTACTGATTGCGCATCCACATAATGCAAAATTCATTTTAATTTATCTTTTTGTGTTAATTAGACATTAATTTACAGATTAATATCAGTTATGTTTATCAACAAAGCATACCAAACATTCCAGGGCAAAAAGAAAAACATTTTGAAACTTTAATTCACATTTTAAAATCTGCTGTGGCAATTGTTTAGACTAACTATTTGACCACACATAAGTGTGTGAGAGAATGGATGGTTTTGCTCCTGATTAATAGAAAGGCTGTGGGATGTTTCGCCCGTTGTCGCTATAATATGACCGGGTGGGGTGTTATTCTGTGATTTTAGTGACATACATGTATTGTATTGAACTAGCACTATAAAAGGTTACACAACACCAACATACATATATCACATTCTCCTAAAATTTAGACATAACACGCAACACATTGTTAACAGGGAAGATCGTCCTTAAACGATCTGTGGATAGGAAGTTAAACCTAAGTGACCACACAAATTATTCTGATGGACAAGTTAGATTAGGAAACGTAAGATAAATACGTCAGTCACAACTATCAGGTTTACACTTGATATCTGTAATTTTTGATATTCTGGTTATAAAACAGGAAAGACAAGAAATATTAATAAACATGTTATTATCCATTCGGACATTGATTGCGGTAGCTTTTGTGAAAAGGTTTTCATACTTCTAAAATTACTGCGTGCTTCTTTGTCCTAGGGTTTTATGCAGATTGTCTGAACGACCTTGGTTATGACATCATGCAAATAGTAGTTCATAAACCAATCGATACATCAACATATTAATATCAAAGGTTAAACTAAAATATCATAACTTACTTCCAGTTTATTAACAGTTTTATCTTCCCTATTATCAATATTGTCAATGTTTAATCATTTTTGTTGAACAGAAGTAATTGCACTTATTTCAATTGAATTGAAATTTTGTTTGATAAAAAACAACGAAGAATGTATCTCATAATCGCCAAAATTAAAAAAAAAAATAGAATATAGTTGTTTAGTTAGAATATCAAATATTATATTTCTCTCGTGTGTAACATTGTTATCTGATATTTGGTTTCGCGTACGTACATGTATTGTGTATGCAAAATGACACTATAACATAGAGTAATATATTACATACGTACTATACGTATACAAATAAAATGTATCGAAATAAATTCCTCCTTAAAGAAAATTAAGTTCAATTAACAAACATTTCGCACATTTTAATTGTATTCGTCTCGTTTAAAAAGCACATGGAATATGTCTCCCTAGGACATGTTTAACCTTCCTACATGGATGTCGCACTACCATACACTTGGACTGTACACAATGAAGGTAGACACAAATTATTCCGTCGGTCACAATGATATAGAGGCCAGCTTATTTTGTACCATTTATCGAATTAAAGTTAAGCCTATAATGTCTTCAATACCTTTATACTGATCGGGACCGCCCCACTGACCTATATCACACCAATTAATGACAACTTCAGTTCACTCTATCGACGTGTTGAACCGCGGATATCTGAAACATAATCCCCTTTTTTCGGATGCGCCGGAACATACCGCTACCGTGGTTACATATGTATAATTATGTCTAAATCCCGATATCTTGTATAATTACATACGAACAGATATCTAATTGCTGAATTTATTTCTTTATTTTGTCAGTTAATTAATTCCATTTCACACATTTCCTAAGCTTTAGCGACAACCACGTTATCCAAGTGTAAAGAACTGGGTCACAGAAACTGCATACTACTTTAACATGTTTTAGGTATGACGGACCCAATTATCAGTTATCTCTCAAATGTTTATGGAAAAAGTTTGTAAATGAATCGTGTCTACCGGAAATAGATATACACGTATACGAAATGACATTTGAAAATTCAATCAAAATGCAAAAAATAGATTTACACTAACGCAGCAGAAAGCTTTGGTTTTTTTATTTGTCTGGCATTAAAACTATGCTCTATACTGTACCACTCAGATCGCATAAAGGAGAAACACTAGTTATCGTATTACCATATAAATGCTAGCTCACATATTCCATTCAACATTTGTCATATAACTAAAGTCAGTTTCAGTCACTTCCGACGATAGGATTTCTGTGTAAAACGGCTGCAATCGTAGACTTTTCGTTCTAATATCGATCACACTACTTCTATGATTTTAATGAGATGGACGTTGTTTGGTTTTAATCCTCTAACGTTTTTTAACAACCAAAGCATTTAAGTAGGTACCAGGTTTACTGATTGAGAAAAACCGGAGTAATCGGAGAAAACCCAAAAGTGGAGGGTTTGTAGTAATATAACGAGACATCTTAACCACTTAGCCACCGCGGCCTTCAATGTCAATGACATTTTGATAAAATGTAGATAATAAATGCGCGATTTCCAATCTTATTTCCTAACGTTGCTAGACTTGTTCTCAAACTTAACAGTAAATTCAACTACGAATGATGATGTAACAAAGACTAAATTCTATTGTCATTAATGTCAACCAAATATATATATTCAACATTTTAAAGCAATGCAATGAAACTTCAACACTATTTGACAGAAATCTAATCGATGTCTGATTTCTCAGCGAACTATTTGACCGAGATATCAACGCTGTTAGAACGGAATCTCGTGGTTTTGCCATTTCTTTATCAGACCATCACTTTTCACACTAAAAAAAATCAACGGGATTTTAGTTTTAAGAATATTTCCATGATACGGATGAGCACTCTTTCATTTATAAGAAAACAATTGCAAGTAACGCAATTAACTGAGATATGAAAGTGCATGTACTAAAATGAAGAGTTATTCTCAAAATTGATACTTTTTGATCAATTGATCCAATTTCGATCAACATTGGATCAGCGTAGATTTGGGTCAATCATTCGTTGATATGCCATTAAAAAAACTTTTTAATGTAGAATAAAACCTAGGTGTTTATATATAATTAAGTACATGCACGGGTTAGTTTAAAGATCAATTTTATTCTATATTGACATGATGTATGTAAATTAAATATTTAAGACACCACGAAATACCTATAAAAGCTGGGTTCATTTTTCGAAAAAAACACTCCTTCTAAATACATAGGGCATGGCATCGCTGATTAAAAGCCAAAGACTAATAAAGAAAGCCTACGCAAACGACAAAGGACATGATCGCCCCATGCCCCCGCAAAAACGATTTTATTAACTAACTATGGCAGCCAACCTTAGTTTGCTATTTTAGCATCATTCCTTACCTAGTTGGTAATAGAAATTTCAGCAAATAAAAAGTATAACAGTTGATATTACATTTGATTTATTTCGTTAATGCAAGCACTTATCAAAGCCACACTTTATGACGAAGTGTATTCCTCCTAAAATATGTATATTGTTGCAACGCTTGGTGCAATTCATTAAGGAATGATTTTTGTTGTTTGCTGTTAACTGGTGTGTAAACTGCATTTTTGTACAGATATTTTAAATGACGCGCGATAGCGTTAGCGCGTCATGTTGAAATATATATACAAAAAATGAAGTTTGCATACCAGTAAACAACAAACAATAACACTCATTCCTTATATATACATTTCGAACGACCATTTCATTAAAATTTAAGTTTTCAAATAAATAAAAACTCTGTCTTTTTCAATGTTATACGATTGTTGGAGCAGCCGATCAATTGATGGAATCCTGGAACAGCTGGCCTCAATTTGGCGGGAAATGTTGTCAAATTTAAAGAGTACACAAAATATTGTTCCATATTAACTTTATCTTTTTTCATCCCATTTATACAATATTTGTTAAATATTTTATTTGCTGATATAATAATAATTCAAGATTAACATTACATTCAAGCATGCAGGATATTGAAGATTTGTCACACAGATACAATTGGCCTAATCGGATTCGCATTCACACTACTTGCATCAGTCAGTGTTTTGGTTTGTGTATTCTTGTGCGACAATCACTGTGTTTACGCAGGTGTAAACGATTACAGTTGGTAAGGTTATATAGCAAAGAGAAAACGTAAATGTAAATATTAAAGTTTAAAATAAAGACTATTTGAGCGAGAAAATATATCATTCATGTTCAATATCAAGTTACTATTTTGAGTTATGTACGAATATAATGGATGTGATTGCAGACCATTTTACTATTCAAAACATTGGTAAAATGTTCCGTTACTAAAACATAACAATTGTGCATACATCATCTATATCCGATTTATGTTATGCATCAATGCATCAACATTACTGCAAGGACATATACTGATAATATTCTAAATCACTTTTAATATTCATAATTGCGAATTGGAAGCATACCACTCATTAATCATATGCAATGTTTCTATATGAAATTATATCAGGATAAAAAATACACATGTATTGCAAAAAAAATTGAAATGCGTATATAGCTAAAAAGGGTAGTACTCTTTATAGCCACTTTGCCTGTTATTGCAAGATCAGTTGCATTAAAATGATATTGACGATAAGAGTTTCAGATTGGATGAGCTTCAATGATACCTTTACCCCATCAAAGCAGCGCTACCCCAGTGCGGTACAAAATAAGGCTTAGCGGTAAGCTGTGAGATGATACAACATACCAACTTGTCACTTTATCCATATGTAAATGAAGATGCGAATTCACAATTATCTCAAGGATACGTCGCTCCTGCTGTTGGATATAGTTACATTAATTTTCTCCATGGGTTATGTTGACAAACACGGTAGCAAGCTTAAGCGCATGACCCATATCCAATAACTAGTACTGTCACTTCTAGGTTTATCTTGTATTGTGTTACCAATACGATAGTCTACTGTTATTACTATTTCAGATAGTAATATGTCATTTCTTTCGTTTTAACAGAAAGTCCTAATTGATAAATGTAGCCACCTTGGATTTATTTACAATACGAAGTTTGACATATCTGTGTAAAACCACTTACCGGTCTGCGGTCAGTTGGTGACAATTACCTTACATGCGATTCATCAGAACTCAAAACCCAGAGGTAGGGTTTTTGAAGTAATATATTGGAACACCCTAAACACTCGACCTCCGCACCGTGATAAAGTTAAGATACATTCTTATGTAGGGATCAACCAACTTAATGGAAAAAAAACCCTTCGAAATGGCCCCCGTGTATACAGGACCGAGCCCAGGAAAGAATTTTAACCCGGCCGCTGATTAGCTGGCTAATTATGAATTTCAAAAGTACAAAATGTTTTCTAACATATTCCTAGATAACCGTGATATGACTTAGGAAAGTCTGATTGAGATTTAGGTTCAAAATATCAATTTTGATAATGAATAGGTTAAACATTAGAATTGATCTATTAACCGTAGTAAACACACACGAACTTTACGACATCATCCACTCATTTCACCTGACTAATGTAATTGACAAACCGACTCGCATTGGACGCACGTGCTCAACCCTACTTGACCCAATTCTACTCTCCGTATCTCTAATTTTGCTGACGTAATTGATATAGACGACAACATTTCGGACCACAGAGCGACGACTGTAGAACTTACTGTAGGAGCAGAACTAACACGCACATATAAACGAGAAATAAGATGTTATGACAAAGCGAATTACGAACTGTTTAATAGAAAAATAGGCGAGGAAACTGGAAAGACTTCTTCGCTATGACGCACTCCCCGGATGACATGTGTGATAAGTTTACTGAAAAAATATTTGAATATAGCTGGGGAGTGCATGCCGACTAAGACTGTTACAAATCGGCCTAACGACAAACCATGGTTTAACTCTGACTTACGACGAGAAATAAGGAACAAAGACAGACTATTAAAATTATTTAAGTCTAGCCGTTCTATAGTTAACTAAACAGCCTTTCGGAAACAACGTAATCATGTTAAAAATTTATAAAAAACGCACAAAAGAAAAATTCTTTGCGGACATAAATGGTATTTTAGATCGATATTCTAATTCTAACCCCAGAAACTTTTGGAAAATTGTCCGCAGGCTTATCAAATCTTCTGATACATCCAATACTATACCTCCTCTTTATAATAATGCTGGAAACCTTGTAATGACAAACGATGGTAAAGCTAACATTTTAAATGATTACTTTGTTTCCATTTCTATTATCGACGACACAAACATTGACGCACCAGAGGTATAGCTTAGGACTGACACTGCCATATCTGACGTACATTTTCAACTAAATGACATTATTGACATACTTGAATCTTTATCGATAAATAAAGCTGTAGGCCATGACGGAATCAGCCACAACTTGTTAAAACATACTGCAGTTTCAATAGCCTATCCCTTATCTCTAATTTGTAGGTCATCTTTGGACTCTGGTTATCCAAATCAATGGAAACTAGCATTAATTATGCCATTTTTTTAAAAAGGGGGAAAACACATTCTTTCAAATTAAAGACCGATTTCTCTACTTAGCACGATTGGTAATGTTTTCGAACGCTTAGTTGTGAAATATTTAAATAATTATTTACTGGAAAATTCACTTATCTATAAATGCCATTTAGGTTTCCAGCCTGGTCATTCTGCTGTTCACCAAATGATAGAAATTTATCACACGTTATGTGAAAATCTTGAAAAATGGAGCCAACGTGCCTAGTATTTTGTGACATTTCTAAAGCGTTTGATCGTGTGTGGCACAAGGAATTGGGTGTGAAACTGGCAAATTATGGAATAGGCGGGAAACTTCAAAATTGGTTAAAAAAATTATGTTAGTAATCATTGACAACAAGTTTTTGTAGGAAATAGTAGATCTTCCGTTAAAACTACAAATGCTGGCGTTCCGTAAGGGTCAGTATTAGGACCCCTACTTTTTATTCTCTATATAAATGACAACTGATAACCTTGAGAGTCTTTCCAAATTGTTTGCTGATGATACTTCTTTATTATGTTCTAGACCTTCACTTCTGGCAATCGAAACTAAAATAAATAATGATCTTGTTAAAATTCAAGATCGGGCAGACAAATGGATGGTTAAGTTTAATCCCCTGAAAACTTTTTTTTTCAAACTGTGAACATGAGCATGTTATGGATTTAAGATTTATTAATGTTAATGTAGAGTTTGTAGATAAGGACCTAGGAGTTACTCTGGATGCTAGCTGTAAATGGAGTATCCATATAGATCATATTTGTGAAAACCTATCTATACAAGTAAGTGTACTTCGCAAGCTAAAATATATTTTAAATAAACAAACTTTAATAAAAATTTACAAAGCATACATGCTGCCATTATTTGAATACTGTTGTGAAGTATGAGATGGGTGTACTCTCGGTGACGCAGATAAATTGGAAAAACTTCAACTAGAAACTGCTAGAAAAATAACCGGTTCATCGTCCTATGCTAGTATACACTCGCTATACTCTGAAAGCGGACTAGAGCCTCTTGCTAATCGCCGCTCTCGGAGGAAATTACAACTTTTTTACAAAATAACTAACAAATTAACACCCTTTTATCTATCTAATTTAGTACCTCCTCTAGTCTCTGAAAATACACATTATAATCTCCGTGACGCAAATAATTATTCTCTACCGAACTTCCGACTTCAACTAACAAACTTATCATTTTTCCCATCTACTATTCAACTTAGGAATCAACTAGATTTAGAAATTCGACAAAGCGTTTCGTTATCGGTATTAAAAAAATCTATTAACATTAACAGTCCACCAGCCCCTAATTACTGCTATTTCATTGGAAATTCGAAAACCTAATATACTACATGCCAGGCTAAGAAACAAATGTAGCACTTTAAACAATGACCTGTTCCCATCAAATTTAATAGATTTTCGTATATGTCAGTGTGAACTGAAGATGCATACCACTTTTTCTTTGATTGTGTTATATATGTAGACCAAAGAATTAACTTATACCGTAGTCTAAATGATTTTATACCCCTAGATCTACAGGTACTATTAAACGGCAGTGCAGACTTATCTATTGAGGAAAATACAATTATATGTCAGAACACTCAGAAATTCATTATAGATACAAATAGATTTTAGTTGGTTCACTTACATTTTATATGTATAACATCAAACAAATGTATGATTATTCTCTCTAAATTATTATAAAATTGCAGCAATTATGGAACTATTTTATACCAGTATCTTCTCGGATGTTGACGGCAAAAGCGATAAGGTATATTCAAGGACGCAAGGAGCGAACGGAGATTGATGCCTTTGGCAAGGAATGTGATGGACAATGAATTCGAAAGCAGAAAGCATTGGGAAGTGTTAAGTGTGTACTTCTGCTGTCAACATCCGAAAAGGAAAAAAAATAGCATTTACCTTTATCGATAGGTATAAAAGTGCGTACATAAACCAAGTACTCTCTCTCTCTCTCCCTCTCGCTCTCTCTCTCTCTCTCTCTCACACACAAACCATATATCAAATGTATAAATTTTTGCATTATGTATTCAATTGAAAATCATATGTTGTAGATACTTTCAACACGATTTGCAACGGATATGGGAGTTCAATTGGTTATGCATATAGTTCGTTATCTAGATAGACTTAATTGAAGTAATCAAACATTTTATTCAGTTTTGCTTAATTTTGTTCCCAAAATAACATCAGTAGAAATACAACAATCACCGTCTTGTTTAATAGTTTTATTCTTAGATAAAGTAATTGTGTTTCCACGCATACATTCTTTTTCCAAAATAAGAGAGGTTATTGTAGAAAACGCAAAGATGGATTTATGTTTCATTCACGACACTAATTTATTAGTGTCTGATTACAACGAAAATGAGGTGAACGGACACAGCAAAAATCGGTTTCGTTATGGACAAATATTCGCTTTATAAAGGGTATACACATAGTCATATTATTAACCATATACTAATGTATTGCTTCAGTATTGAATGGCGAAAATAATTGTTTACTTATACATACATGAAATATGTCTCCAATGATTGTTACATAGATATACAGTAAACTATTGAATGTTATATAAACTCTACTTCCTGTTTCTCTCTCTCTTTCTTCTCTCTTTTCTGTTCCTCTTCAAGAGAAAATTGTTCAAAATATAAAACACTCATATAATTTATATATTGTAATGGCAATACAACATGCTTAAACTAAACTAAGGACTCGCCGAGGCACGTGTGTCCTTACGCAACCCTTATATCTGTCAAGCATAAAGTTGGACGAACCTAAAGTATATATTTAGGTCATTTAATTGTCTGTGTTAATGTGCTATTGATCAAGCATCAGCTTTTATGGAGTTCCACATCGATATCCCTTCGTTGTAAACTGTAATGCTATTTTTACCGTTTGAATGTAAACCTCAGATAAATATTGCTACTTATAGAAACGTTCATTGACAATATTTGTACTGTTGTCCGTAAGTTAGGGTTTCGGCGTTATGCTGTTGTTTCCATAAATAACAACAGAATACGCCTATTCCAAATTGTAGTCTTCAGTGATACCTTTTTTTTCAAAAAGAGTGTCATCTAATGTGTCATAACTTTAGTACAGACACAGGATGGTGGGGTTGGTTGTACTAAAAGGTTGGTACGTAAAACTCCAACTCGTTAGCCTCAATAGCAGCAGTCGCCTCCATCTTTGTCATGTCAGCGGTCTTTTACGTAACGGATGGGTAATGTTATTAGTCCATACGGCTCTACTCCAAACCATGTGGGCATGGCAGTATTAACTTAGTAGATGATATATCTTAGAAGACTCTTTCATATGTGGATATGAAGGATAGGGATATTCTACCCGAGGGTCACAAAATGTTGTAAAACCCCAGGCTTCCCGAGGGTTTTTGCAACATTTTGTGATCCCGCGGGTAGAATATCCCTATCCTTCATATCCATGTATGAAAGAGTATTTTTCTCTCAGGCCTCGACATTTTATTGCAATCTTACTATATTTTTTCTCTGCCATTTTGAAAAAAAAATGCAACTGCAAGTCAATTGTTCATAAATGAAAATTACATCACATTTTCAACGCAAATTCCGTTGTTTGTATCTTTTAAAGTTAATTCACCGGGGTTTCTTAAGAAAAATAATTAAAACTATACCTAGAAAATAGTAATTTTATTGACGCTGTGACGTCACGAGGCTTTATTGCAAGGGTAGCGTTATGATACAGCCTCAGGCGACATGTGTATATTGCCCTAGACCAGCCGGTATTACACGTGTAGGTATGAAAGGGAAAAAAAACTGTATGCTACTATATTCTATTCCATTACGTACACCCATTTTTGTATCTTTATTTGCCGTTCTATTTCATATTGCTGCACGAGTCGTCATTTTGTCTCTTGTTTATCAGACGTGATTCCAACCAAGTAGTATTTTTGTGGGTTGATCTAAAATCTAGCATGACCCACATTGAGAAAACACATTTTAAACTTCTTCTCATGTTCTCTCAGTGCGATTTAGCTGACATTTTCCCGAACTAATCCTTGCATGGTCAAAATCTGTAGCCTGACGTTAGTCCTTATTCTTCCGACTCGTGAATACGTATCATATTTTTTTATTTATTCTACTGACTCATGGATACGTCTCAAACCCTTATTACTTGTTCTACTGACTCATGGGTACGTCTCAAACCCTCATTACTTGTTCTACTGACTCATGGGTACGTCTCAAACCCTCATTACTTGTTCTACTGACTCATGGGTACGTCTCAAACAATCAATACTTGTTCTACTGACTCACGGGTACGTCTCAAACCCTCAATACTTGTTCTACTGACTCATGAGTACGTCTCAAACCCTCAATGAGTGTTCTACTGACTCTTGGGTACGTCTCAAACCCTCAAGACTTATTCTACTGACTCATGGGTACGTCTCAAACCCTGAATACTTGTTCTACTGACTCATGGGTACGTCTCAAACCCTCAATACTTGTTCTACTGACTCATGAGTACGTCTCAAACCCTCAATGAGTGTTCTACTGACTCTTGGGTACGTCTCAAACCCTCAAGACTTAATCTACTGACTCATGGGTACGTCTCAAACCCTCAAATAGTTGTTCTACTGACTCTTGGGTACGTCTCAAACCCTCAAGTCTTATTCTACTGACTCATGGGTATGTCTCCAATCCTCAATACTTGTTCTACTGACTCATGGGTACGTCCCCAATCCTCAATCCTTGTTCTACTGACTCATGTGTACGTCTTCAATCCTCATTACTTGTTCTACTGATTCATGGGTACGTCTCAAACAATCAATACTTGTTCTACTGACTCAAGGGTACGTCTCAAACCCTCAATACTTGTTCTACTGACTCATGGGTACGTCTCAAACCCTCATTACTTGTTCTACTGACTCATGGGTACGTCTTAAACCCTCAATGCTTGTTCTACTGACTCATGGGTACGTCTCAAACCCTCAAGTCTTATTCTACTGACTCATGGGTACGTCTCAAACCCTCAATACTTGTTCTACTGACTCATGGGTACGTCTCAAACCCTCAATACTTGTTCTACTGACTCACGAGTACGTCCCCAAAAACTCAATCCTTGTTCTACTGACTCATGGGAACGTCTCCAATCCTCATTACTTGTTCTACTGGCTCATGGGTACGTCTCAAACCCTCAATGCTTGTTCTGCTGACTCGTATGCTACTGACTCGTGAAGTACTATCATACCCCTTTCTACGTATTCTACTGACTCGTGAAGTACTATCATACCCCTTTCTACGTATTCTACTGACTCGTGAAGTACTATCATATCCTTCTACGTATTCTACTGACTCTTGAAGTACTATCATATCCCTTTCTACGTATTCTACTGACTCGTGAAGTACGATCATACCCCTTTCTACGTATTCTACTGACTCGTGAAGTACTATCATATCCTTTCTACGTATTCTACTGACTCGTGAAGTACTATCATACCCCTTTCTACGTATTCTACTGACTCGTGAAGTACTATCATACCCCCTTTCTACGTATTCTACTGACTCGTGAAGTACTATCATACCCTTTCTACGTATTCTACTGACTCGTGAAGTACTATCATATCCTTTCTACGTATTCTACTGACTCGTGAAGTACTATCATATCCTTTCTACGTATTCTACTGACTCGTGAAGTACTATCATACCCTTTCTACGTATTCTACTGACTCGTGAAGTACTATCATATCCCTTTCTACGTATTCTACTGACTCGTGAAGTACTATCATATCCTTTCTACGTATTCTACTGACTCGTGAAGTACTATCATATCCTTTCTACGTATTCTACTGACTCGTGAAGTACTATCATATCCTTTCTACGTATTCTACTGACTCGTGAAGTACTATCATATCCTTTCTACGTATTCTACTGACTCGTGAAGTACTATCATATCCTTTCTACGTATTCTACTGACTCGTGAAGTACTATCATATCCTTTCTACGTATTCTACTGACTCGTGAAGTACTATCATATCCTTTCTACGTATTCTACTGACTCGTGAAGTACTATCATATCCTTTCTACGTATTCTACTGACTCGTGAAGTACTATCATATCCTTTCTACGTATTCTACTGACTCGTGAAGTACTATCATATCCTTTCTACGTATTCTACTGACTCGTGAAGTACTATCATACCCCTTTCTACGTATTCTACTGACTCGTGAAGTACTATCATATCCTTTCTACGTATTCTACTGACTCGTGAAGTACTATCATATCCTTTCTACGTATTCTACTGACTCGTGAAGTACTATCATATCCTTTCTACGTATTCTACTGACTCGTGAAGTACTATCATATCCTTTCTACGTATTCTACTGACTCGTGAAGTACTATCATATCCTTTCTACGTATTCTACTGACTCGTGAAGTACTATCATACCCCTTTCTACGTATTCTACTGACTCGTGAAGTACTATCATATCCTTTCTACGTATTCTACTGACTCGTGAAGTACTATCATACCCCTTTCTACGTATTCTACTGACTCGTGAAGTACTATCATATCCTTTCTACGTATTCTACTGACTCGTGAAGTACTATCATACCCCTTTCTACGTATTCTACTGACTCGTGAAGTACTATCATATCCTTTCTACGTATTCTACTGACTCGTGAAGTACTATCATATCCTTTCTACGTATTCTACTGACTCGTGAAGTACTATCATATCCTTTCTACGTATTCTACTGACTCGTGAAGTACTATCATATCCTTTCTACGTATTCTACTGACTCGTGAAGTACTATCATATCCTTTCTACGTATTCTACTGACTCGTGAAGTACTATCATATCCTTTCTACGTATTCTACTGACTCGTGAAGTACTATCATATCCTTTCTACGTATTCTACTGACTCGTGAAGTACTATCATATCCTTTCTATACGTATTCTACTGACTCGTGAAGTACTATCATATCCTTTCTACGTATTCTACTGACTCGTGAAGTACTATCATATCCTTTCTACGTATTCTACTGACTCCTGAAGTACTATCATACCCCTTTCTACGTATTCTACTGACTCGTGAAGTACTATCATACCCCTTTCTACGTATTATACTGACTCGTGAAGTACTATCATATCCTTTCTACGTATTCTACTGACTCGTGAAGTACTATCATATCCTTTCTACGTATTCTACTGACTCGTGAAGTACTATCATACCCCTTTCTATGTATTCTACTGACTCGTGAAGTACTATCATATCCTTTCTACGTATTCTACTGACTCGTGAAGTACTATCATATCCTTTCTACGTATTCTACTGACTCGTGAAGTACTATCATACCCCTTTCTACGTATTCTACTGACTCGTGAAGTACTATCATATCCTTTCTACGTATTCTACTGACTCGTGAAGTACTATCATATCCTTTCTACGTATTCTACTGACTCGTAAAGTACTGTCATATCCTTTCTACGTATTCTACTGACTCGTGAAGTACTATCATATCCTTTCTACGTATTCTACTGACTCGTGAAGTACTATCATATCCTTTCTACGTATTCTACTGACTCGTGAAGCACTATCATACCCCTTTCTACGTATTCTACTGACTCGTGAAGTACTATCATATCCTTTCTACGTATTCTACTGACTCGTGAAGTACTATCATATCCTTTCTACGTATTCTACTGACTCGTGAAGTACTATCATACCCTTTCTACGTATTCTACTGACTCGTGAAGTACTATCATACCTTTCTACGTATTCTACTGACTCGTGAAGTACTATCATACCCTTTCTACGTATTCTACTGACTCGTGAAGTACTATCATATCCTTTCTACGTATTCTACTGACTCGTGAAGTACTATCATACCCCTTTCTACGTATTCTACTGACTCGTGAATAATCTACTTCATATCTACTGCTCTGACATATATTTTAGTATTCTACTGACTCGTGAAGTACTATCATATCCTTTCTACGTATTCTACTGACTCGTAAAGTACTGTCATATCCTTTCTACGTATTCTACTGACTCGTGAAGTACTATCATATCCTTTCTACGTATTCTACTGACTCGTGAAGTACTATCATACCCCTTTCTACGTATTCTACTGACTCGTGAAGTACTATCATATCCTTTCTACGTATTCTACTGACTCGTGAAGTACTATCATATCCTTTCTACGTATTCTACTGACTCGTGAAGTACTATCATATCCTTTCTACGTATTCTACTGACTCGTGAAGTACTATCATATCCTTTCTACGTATTCTACTGACTCGTGAAGTACTATCATACCCCTTTCTACGTATTCTACTGACTCGTGAAGTACTATCATATCCTTTCTACGTATTCTACTGACTCGTGAAGTACTATCATATCCTTTCTACGTATTCTACTGACTCGTGAAGTACTATCATATCCTTTCTACGTATTCTACTGACTCGTGAAGTACTATCATACCCTTTCTACGTATTCTACTGACTCGTGAAGTACTATCATATCCTTTCTACGTATTCTACTGACTCGTGAAGTACTATCATACCCCTTTCTACGTATTCTACTGACTCGTGAAGTACTATCATACCCCTTTCTACGTATTCTACTGACTCGTGAAGTACTATCATATCCTTTCTACGTATTCTACTGACTCGTGAAGTACTATCATATCCTTTCTACGTATTCTACTGACTCGTGAAGTACGATCATACCCCTTTCTACGTATTCTACTGACTCGTGAAGTACTATCATATCCTTTCTACGTATTCTACTGACTCGTGAAGTACTATCATATCCTTTCTACGTATTCTACTGACTCGTGAAGTACTATCATATCCTT
The DNA here is from genome assembly GCF_041381155.1 of Argopecten irradians. NCBI lineage: Eukaryota > Metazoa > Mollusca > Bivalvia > Pectinida > Pectinidae > Argopecten > Argopecten irradians. The sequence goes on from NC_091144.1 coordinate 13,727,142, forward strand.
TCTACGTATTCTACTGACTCGTGAAGTACTATCATATCCTTTCTACGTATTCTACTGACTCGTGAAGTACTATCATATCCTTTCTACGTATTCTACTGACTCGTGAAGTACTATCATATCCTTTCTACGTATTCTACTGACTCGTGAAGTACTATCATATCCTTTCTACGTATTCTACTGACTCGTGAAGTACTATCATATCCTTTCTACGTATTCTACTGACTCGTGAAGTACTATCATACCCCTTTCTATGTATTCTACTGACTCGTGAAGTACTATCATATCCTTTCTACGTATTCTACTGACTCGTGAAGTACTATCATATCCTTTCTACGTATTCTACTGACTCGTGAAGTACTATCATATCCTTCTACGTATTCTACTGACTCGTGAAGTACTATCATACCCCTTTCTACGTATTCTACTGACTCGTGAAGTACTATCATATCCTTTCTACGTATTCTACTGACTCGTGAAGTACTATCATATCCTTTCTACGTATTCTACTGACTCGTGAAGTACTATCATATCCTTTCTACGTATTCTACTGACTCGTGAAGTACTATCATATCCTTTCTACGTATTCTACTGACTCGTGAAGTACTATCATATCCTTTCTACGTATTCTACTGACTCGTGAAGTACTATCATATCCTTTCTACGTATTCTACTGACTCGTGAAGTACTATCATATCCTTTCTACGTATTCTACTGACTCGTGAAGTACTATCATATCCTTTCTACGTATTCTACTGACTCGTGAAGTACTATCATATCCTTTCTACGTATTCTACTGACTCGTGAAGTACTATCATACCCCTTTCTACGTATTCTACTGACTCGTGAAGTACTATCATATCCTTTCTACGTATTCTACTGACTCGTGAAGTACTATCATACCCATTTCTACGTATTCTACTGACTCGTGAAGTACTATCATATCCTTTCTACGTATTCTACTGACTCGTGAAGTACTATCATATCCTTTCTACGTATTCTACTGACTCGTGAAGTACTATCATATCCTTTCTACGTATTCTACTGACTCGTGAAGTACTATCATACCCATTTCTACGTATTCTACTGACTCGTGAAGTACTATCATATCCTTTCTACGTATTCTACTGACTCGTGAAGTACTATCATACCCCTTTCTACGTATTCTACTGACTCCTGAAGTACTATCAAATCCTTTCTACGTATTCTGCTGACTCGTGAAATACTATCATATCCTTTCTACGTGTTCTACTGACTCGTGAAGTACGATCATACCCCTTTCTACGTATTCTCTACGTATTCTACTGACTCTTGAAGTACTATCATATCCTTTCGACATATTCTACTGACTCGTGCAGTACTAGCATACCCTTTCTACGTATTCTACTGACTCGTGAAGTACTATCATACCCTTTCCACGTATTTCTACTGCCATGACCATGAAGTATGCATCATACCTTTTCTATGTATTCTACTGACTCATGAAGTATGCATCAAATTCTTTCTACGTATTTTACTGACCCATGAGGTATGAATCAAACTTCAACGTATTTTACTGACACATGAGGTATTTATCAAACCCTTACTACTTATTCTGCTGACTTGTGAAGTAGGTCTCATACCCTCTCTACTTAGTGCGAACGCACTTATCGATTTGAATAGGTATGATGTTGCTGATTTAGATAATCATTTTAATTTCTTGTTTGTTTTTTTTTTTTTTATTAATTTTTACGTCCTATTAACAGCCAGGGTCATGTAAGGACGTGCCAGGTTTGTTGGTGGAGGAAAGCCGGAGAATCCGGAGAAAAACCACCGACCAGCGGTCAGTACCTGGCAACTGCCCCATATGGGATTCGAACCCGCATCCCAGAGGTGGAGGGCTTGTGGTAATATGTCGGGACATCTTAACCACTCGGCTACCGCGGTTGTTTGGTAAACAATGTCATATACTTCTATTTATATGCTATATATATAGGACTCTAGCTTTATCGAATACTAAGTTTCGTGACGTCATAATGTTTATGATGTACACCCAATGCTTTATTTATAGCATATGAAAGGTAGTCGAACTGCATATTTAAAACTGCATAAAACATTCCACATTTAGAAATGTTTATTCATTTCCGTTTTAGAATACGTAAATGTCAACACTTTCCTGTACAATTTAATGCTTCTAGACAGCGATGATCAGTCGTAAACAAGAAGCTTCACAGAAAAAAAAACCCTGTCAAATTCGTATTTAAAGGTAAGTTTAGAGGAAAATGACTGCTTTCTTTATTTCTGGTATCGTATATCTTAATGAAAGAGAATACCCGATCGCGCGACGAGTTCTCGAAACGTTTACCCTAACAGTGTAATGCGGCGTTAGCTGTACGTGGTAATGTAAGGATGGATTTGCTTTATTCCACGAATACGAAGACATTGACGGATTTCTGCTCAGGTGCGAAATGAGTGACTGGTTTGAATTTGACATTTGCATATAAGCTATTGTAAAGAATTACAATACAGATAAAGTTATCATAAAGGAGATGATATCTTATGATATTACATATCTAGTCATGCTACATAGCACGCGATACTACAAGGTCAGATCGCGGATAATCCAATTAAACATGTCATGTTTATGTGATTGCTGATATGCAGTGCATATTAAACAAAAACAAAAGAATTGCTGTCTAAACATCCATCTTCATTAAGTTCAAGCCTAAATATTTTGCACCTTCGGACAATGGCAAACACATTTTTGTGTCAAAAAGGGCTTGGCTAAACCAAACACTTGGCACAGACTTACCGACTTATCTAATTACGTGGATATTTGTTGTCTTTAATCTATATGTATGCACAATTACATGCGACAGCATATAAACTGATACCTTTTGATAACAGGCATCATCGCCAATGCCGTTATGTCAAAAGTTGGGCAAATAAATACATTTTAGTGCGTTTAGACTAGGAGAAACAAGAAATTTAGGAAACTGCTATCCTAAGTGATATTGATATGAAAATAATAATTCTATAGTTGAAATTTGAGCTGTTTCTGGTAAAAGGACGTTAAAATATTCAAGTAAAACGATGCAATACGATTCATGTATATCAAAAAGGGCATAATCGTATTTTTAAAACCTCGGCCGGTTTATATTTTGATAATTAGATTTTTCAGCTAAAATCAATAAAATATGTTAACTACATACTCACCATGCACTCTCAATGGAGCTGTTAGATGTGTTAACTGAGGCAAAATGACTGTCAACTGTGGAAGAAATCCATGTTATTCAAACATTGAAGGGAACAAAGGTCCCTAACAAAAGTAACTAATTTATTGGGACTAGGGTTCCAGGTTTTCCTTTGAGGGGTTGGCAATTAAACTATCTTCTATAAGTATAGTAATGTGTTTCATAATTATTCGGTTCAATGTCCATGGGAGATGGGTCTAATACGGGAAGAAATATCCTGTTGAAATATCCATTAATCGTCATTTGGTTTTTTGATTGAACTTATCTATGGATCATCTCTAGTGAAGTTTCAGTCTCGTTGAAATCTCGTTCCATCGTTGATCAAAACTCAGCAGTTTTAGCATGTTGCCACATGCTATTTCCAGTAAATATAACGGACTGATTGTGTGCATTGTTAATTTTACGAACAAATCTGTATTTATCCATTCTGAAATTAGTCAGACAAAAGCTTTTAAATATATTGCTTAAGCTTGTGGGAATGGTCAAATCGTTTAAATCACACATTATGTCAATCTTTGATTCAAAGCCAAACATAACATGTGATTTTTCTTTCCTTCTCATCTATGGCATGAACGTTTTCTTCACCAACTTCATTAGTAAAAAAAGTTATTCACAAATGACATTTTGACTTCTATTTTCTATGTTTGGTTTGGTTTTGTTCGGTTTATTAAAAATAGCGTCCAATGAACAGCCAGGGATATTATAAGACTTCCTCCAATGTGTTGCCCTGTGGAGATGTCTTTATAGGCTCCAGTATATTCGTGTTATGTCTCATTTTATAGTGCTATATCACTGAAGTATACCTCGGAAGACACCGAGCTACACACCCCGCTCGTTCATATTATACTGACAACGGGCAAATACGTTGTCACAATTTCTTTATGCTAAGCAGAAGCAGAAACTACCACTTTTAAAGACTGGGGTGTATTTCGACCAGGGGACATAACCCAGAGCTTTCCTCACATGGACGAGAGGTCAAATCCGGGTCAAAAGTGAGGGGTTGTACGTTAGAACGCAGAAAGTAAGTTTCAAAGTAAGGAAAGGAAAAATGTAAATAAATAAAAAAAATATGTCGCCTTTTACGAGCAGCAGACAAAATTCTAACGTCCTACCTAGGGTACATTTTTAATGTATCTATTGATAATTGTATAACGTTTTAGCATGATGGATTCCATTACGTGCATAAAAAGACCTTCACTATTCAGAGACATTGCATGCTTAAAAAAGATATCTATAGTAATAATCTTTGTCTGGTTAATTGGGATCTAAATGTACTTTGATCGACCCAGATTTGCGCATGACAAGACGTCAGTCGGGCGCTTGGCCTTTGCCAGCTTCAGGTATTTCCGTACTGTTACGTAGGTCTACTAGGTAATATGTGATATATGCAGCATTGTAGCGTGTGTTTAACATCAATTTATTTGCGAAAACATGAATGACTTTCTCAACCATGCAATTCTGATTAACAAAAATGATGCCAGTAACTGTTTTAAGTCCACGATCAATGTTGATGTGAAAGGCTCGTTAGTGGTATTTGCTTTACTAGCCTGCGCGCATTACTTGATAGGGAAATGTTAAACATCCGGTGTTTAACCAAGAACATCTAGACATGTATGGAAGACCATATCTATCGACGCACTTGGGTAACTCGATATAAAGTCAAGAAGGACAACTTTATTGACAATTATATATTATCCCATGCTTGACAAGGTTATCCCGTTGTTTTTAATGAAAGTATAACTCTTTCTCTCATACTTGACAGGGGTTTCTCTTACCCCAGACACAGTTTTACCGGTGTGAGATTTTTCTATCTTACCCTGGGGTAAAGACAAGCTACACAAGACTTTCATACGTGCTTAACAATGGTATTACGTCATGACAACAGTATCATGACGTCGCGGTGATAGTATTATAACGTCACGACAAAAATGGAATGACGTCACAAAGACGGCGAAGGCGACGACTCATTGAGGTCACGTCATCATCGCTTGCATAAGTGACACGTTTATTAAAGACACAAAATGGTGCACGTGGTATATTTCTTTTTAATTGTAAGAGAAAAATAATCATTCACCCTCTTTGGGAAGAGACAGGAGATCTCAACCCTCGAGATAAGAATATAAAGCTGTCAAACACTCGGCAAAGTCTCGTGTTTGACAACTTAAAAATCTTACCCCTAGGGTTGAATTTCTCCTGTCTCAACCCAAAGGGGATGAAAGATTCTATTAACCCCGTGGTTGTTAATGAAAAGAAAACTTTTTCTCCCATATTTGACAGGGTTATCCCGCGGTTTCGAGGGAAAAGATAACTCTTGTCTTTTACCGGGGTAAGGAAAAGACAGCTTAAACGCGCTAGACAATGACGTGACGTTATCATTACATGCGGTGTATAACGACATTCCTATGATGGCGGCGCTTTGCTAAAGTTCCTGTATAACTGTATTTTCAGCATTTTTTTAGTTAATTATGGAAGAAAAATAATCAAATATGGTTCTGTCAGGTGGACAGGGATATCCCAACACTCGTGAAAGATTTTGTCCATCAACCCTCGGCAAGCCTCGGGTTGACAAGCCAAAATCTTTCACTCGGTTTGAGATATCCCTGTCCACCTGACAGGCCCATGTAAGATTCTATTATTTTACCACATCCGACAGAGATTTCTGCACTTCCGCTGAGGATATGATTTTTCTATCTTATTCAGGGCAAGGCAGCCTACACGCGTAGATCATATTCGCATGATAAACTGGAAGGTTGTGAAACTTCATAATATATTATGCAAATAAAACTTAACATGTTTAGTCCAATTGGACAATCAGTATTACTTTCGACCTCGAGCTCGTCCTTCACGCGCGTGTTGAACATTGACATAATGCTTATCGCAAACGGGAGTCCACCTGCTTTCACATATTTTGTTGATGTTTTAATCGTTAAAAAAGGCTGTTTAACTTATTCAAATACAATATTTGTTAATATCCCTATGACTATGGATAACATTTTTTTGTCACAGTGCAACAAGTTTAAGATATTTATTGACAAAGTAAAATAGAAATCTCCAAGATGGTAAATAAACATTCTTTTTTTTAAATCGCGTATTTGTAGTTTGTAACATTTTTGGGGATTTTACGGAGGCAGAAAAAGTATCATTCCCTGCCTAGAGAGTAGCTAACAGTCTCGAAAAGCCTCAAGTTTGACAGTCGTGAATCTACTCCTTGGGTAGAGATTTCTCTGTCCTACAAGGTAGGGATAGATCCTATTAATCTTTTACCGGGGTTGGCAAAAGACAGCTCACACGTGCTTGACAATGATGTAACGTCACCTATACATGCGGACACTATCATTGAGGACGTCATTGATTATGACGCATGGAGAAGTCTTTGTAAAGCAGACGCTAGGAAATAATTATATGCAACTGAATCATTTTTGAGGTACATTGTACATATATGTGATAAAAATACTCAAATATTGGTCTGTTAAGTGAACAGGATATCTGAACCCTCGTGAAAGATTTTGGCTGCCAACCCTAGGGTTGACAAGACACGGTAGACAATTGTTCTGTGCGTGCAGGGTGTCATAACAAGGGCAAGACAGTTTATATGCACCATGACTATTTTGCTCAATGCGAATAATAGCCCGTTCGTCACCATTGCAAATTGGTGGTAGCTACGTCTTGCAAGCAGCATTAGTTGGCTAAAATATCTTAATTAAGATCTACTCAAATGATTTAGATTAACATTTTCAGATGCATAGTTTTGTATGAAAAGCATCTTTCTGTAGTTAAAGAGCCTCCCCAGGCTTCCAGGTAGATATTTGTTGTTTTTATATACATTGAATTTGATGAATTGCATATATAAAACACTTATGGTATTACTGTGCTTCCATAGTATAATGTACCATTATAATCACGAACAGAAAATGTTACTGCTGGAGATGTGAATACACCACCCCCACTATTTATATTTTTGTACCGTGTGCGTAACTCTATCTCAATTAATCAGATTTCTAAACAACATAATCCTGCTATGAGTTTGCAGAATACATTTTATAGCCTAAATTGGCGAGACAATCACTTGAAAATCACGTAGTGGTATTTTGTGCTTTGAATGAGTAAACGTTTAACTCCAAAACTGATTTAACTATCGTACAATGGTGTTTTACTCATTCATATATGTATGTACATGGGTAATAATTAAATAAAGTTTATACATTTTGTACAGGTCAACTACAAAACAAATTAGACGATTTATTTAAATGATATTTTACATAACGCCTTCCTTAACAACGTCTCATATTTGGCACTGGGTAAGCGTTCATTCTTGTTAGTACGGTTCTTAGATCTTACCACTGGCTGAGACACACCATAGCCTATCAAACCGATAGCATTGCAACCATATGGAGAGGAAATGGGACGACTGCTTTGCTTTGTCTTTGGCAGTAAGTGCCATAGGGATATATATTGCGCTAAATAAGAGTAGATACTAAATTGTATAGGACAGAACCATAATTCATTCCTCACCGGCATAAACACAATTCAGAGTCTTCCTCCCACAAATGAACGAACGCTCATTTTATGACGAAAATGAAGGCTGATGCTTGGAACAAGACAGATAGTGGAAAAGATAATATAATATTCCATGTTTATTGTATTTTATTAGCAATCACCTCGGGCACAAGGTGCAGTGTTTACTTTTAAATGCAGATAATATGATTTGTATTTATTTTAAGTGATAGATAAATTAGACGCTTGGTTATAGGTATATCGTCAGTACAGCTAAGGCCATTAATGGACGGTCACATCTCTATGTAATGTGTTTAGTGTGTGAAGGCCTAAATATTTTGGGAGACTGCAGCATAATTTTATTGTGTCCTCTTTGCCATTTTATAATTTGCCGACCCAGCCGGTCATATTATACCGACAACAAGCGAACCTGTCTCACTCTTTTTATCCTGAGCAGTACGCCGAATATACTGTACCAATTTTACAGACAATGGTGTGTTTCGGCCAGAAAAGAGACCTTAAATCCTTCCAAAACATAACACAAGGTTAAAATGAGGCGATGCCAAGAGAGACGATAGGAGCAAGATAGTAATTTAGGAAGAAAATAAAATAAGATTCCAAATTAAGTCGCCTTTTTCAATCATGCAATGGGACAGCAGAATGATTTGAATATCCTACATGTGCATAGTTATACATGAATTACAAGAACAGACCGAAAACTTAAATTTTCCATATGGGATGAATGTTGATTGATATTGAAAATGCATAAGATAATCACGTGTGAATTGTGAAAACTTAGAAATGATGTATGAAATGTAACCGTGTAATGACGTTCATATGCTATTTACCGAATTTTGTTGCCAAATTAGCGTAATTCGTACTCAATAGAAGCAATGTGAAGTGTAACCTCGTAATCACGTGGAAAGTCATGTTTTATTTAATTACTTATGCTTCAATGATATATTAATAGCATCGTCCGATAGTTAATTCAAGTTATTTTAGACTCATAAAAAAATTCTATTGCAAGATGATTATCCGTCAAAACAAACGATATCTATCCATAAATAGGCATTGAATGTAAACACTCTGGTAGAATTACATGTCATAGGATACTAAGCTTGTATATATCACCTAAACGTAAACTTAGTATTTAGATATAAAGCCATTTCATTATAGATAGATTCATTTATTTGAACATTTTTGCATTACAAAACGTAGTGTATTTCACTTTTCATCACAACTGGGTATTGCTTCATTACTGTGCTCTACAATACGCTCTAATAACTCCCGTTCGGGGTCACCTCAGCATCACCCTTATGGTTAGCCAATCAGCGTGTCGTATATGAAACCTTCGGTGTGATTTAATCCCTCGAAGGTATAAAACGGCTACTAGTACATCCCGAGGTGTTCCGATTCTACGCAATACTGAGGTGACCCCGAATGGGGAGTTATAAGATCTGATCGTATTGTAGAGCATCGTAGTGGAGCGGAACTGCAAACCAAATTTTGCAGCTGTTAATTATTGGTTTTGTCTATTAGGATGTAATGTCCTTTTCCAAGGTCACGTACGGATGACCTTCCCTGTATGCAATATTTGTACTGTGTATGATTCTATATTTAGGGCTATAGAGCGATATATCTTCACAATAGTTATGGTGTTAAGTTTATTTGTTAACTGATACATTATTTACATTTTTGTTTGTACTACCAAAGACACTGAGCAGTAGGACCCCACTACCCAGTGTTTAGTGATGACGGATATTTCATGCTAAACGTACAACAGAATAATGTGCCAAAACGTTGAATCTACCATTTGCCGTTTTTTATTTGTAATCTACATATTAATTAAAAAGAAAATATTTCATCTATCCTTTATTTTACTTAAGAGCTTGAACTTGTTTTAAATTCAAAATTCATTAAGTTGTGTGCAAGGTGCAAGTTGAATGAGTGTCATTAGTTAAGCTAATTGACCTTTGTTACCTCAGAGCAAGACTCTATGTCCTTTTACTCTGAAATCAACATAGGTTTGACTCTTTTGAACTGTGAGCGGACGAGTTAACGCACTCAAAACAATATAAACGTGATTTTGTAAATTCTTTCATGTTGCAGTATAATCTTGATGAACAGAACAAGGAAAATATTTTGAACAAACGGTTGTCTGTTTGATCGATTTGAAATGCTGATATGGATTTAATATTGCTTGATCACATCCTTCGGTCAGATCTAAGTGTAGATCAGACATACGATGAATTGCTTGCTTATGATCCTAACGCAAGTATATTTTGGCAGCACAACAATCACATGTCATCGATTCTATCTTAATGGTTTATCTCTTGATTGATATGAAATTTAATTAGATAAAATGTCGAAACATGTATTACGCGTGAATAATTCAAAACCACAAAATTTGTGTTGCGTTATCAGGCACTTTACACGGAACCACGCGCTTTTTGTCTACATACAATATAGTATTGATTAATTATATCAATTTGTCATATAAAACAGAATCGCTCGCCAAATAAGGACGAGAAATATTCCACAACAAAACGGTTCCGATACATATGTTGACAGCTGTATAGATAAGAACAAAATGCCTTTCGTGGGAAATTAGACGGCACATGCTGTGGAAGCTTGCCAAAACGGACTGTCATCTCATAAATGAACTGGCTGAACTAACATATATTGCCAAGTATGACTTAATGACTGATCTTAATAGATTAACATCAAATCTGTTTAATTAATTTTGGAGAAAAAAAACACCATTCCGTTATCTTTTATTAAAACATCTTTATTTTTCGTAATTGCAATATACATATTATGACTGTGGAGTTTTGATCATCTGTGTGATAAAAAGGAGTGTAACCCGGTACAGCATACACAATGGATTATACTTCGTAAACCACAAAACAACCCTTCACTATAGAACTGACAGTAAGACAACTAAACCTATTTTGTTTGTTCAAAAGTCAGAACTTATAAATTATTTAAGAGATCAAACTTATTTAGTTTCAGGTTCAAAATATTAAATAGGAAGAATGATAAGATTTTTGCACGGCAGATTGCACATTATTTTATTATTGCTAACGTAGTAAAGATATGAGCGGAATGACACAATTTATTTCCATCTAGCTTTTTATGAAAATTCGAGTTGTAAATTACCCCTACAATTTAAAACTTGAATTTTGTTGTCTGTGAATGTCGACAAGGAGTAATGATTTTTAAAATGATAACAGGATTAGAATGACGACTAAAATAAAAATTGTTATGGTTGTTTTGTACGGTTTCCATACTGAAATGCTTTATTTTTTATTACTTATACAGTCTCCACACTGCAATGTCTTACTTCTTTTTACTTGTAAGGTTTCCATATTGAAATGCGATCGTTTCACTTGTACGGTTTCCATGCTGAAATTCTTTTCCTTTCCCTTTTCAATAATAATAATATCTATAATATATCTGTATATCTCTCAATATTAAAAGAAGTGATTATGAGTATTTCCTTTATTGGTGCATTTATTTATTTAGTATTTGTAATTTACTTCGTTTTATTTTCCTGAGAAAATTTCTATAACCAAACATTTTTGTTTACTTCTCAGTAACTTATCATCAAATCTGTGTGAAAGTAAAGTACGAAACCATACCTATGAAGAACAATTTACTAAAAATTTGATCGTTACGAAAGGCGAATGTTCAAAAAGAACAAAAGCACTTAAACAAAACAAAAAATAAAATGCAAATTCAACAAAAACAATTAAGACACTTATTTATTTATTCCTCAGACCCCGATAATTTATAGCGTTTAAATATTCTCCAAAGTGTTGTAAGCTAGCTGTCAACACAATGAGAAGACTATTCGCAGCCTTTCGTTGGTAACCAGGGCAGAGTTCTCAGACAATAGCGATTGGCAGAAGGCGGTCCGCTAGGTTTGACTAGGTATACATGATAGCAGATATAAGATCAACACTTGTATGATTATATCGCAGCTTAAACAGAACAATGTTTATCTACCCGATCACACTCTTTAGAAATCGACGTTGATTTGTCAAATAAACTTCATCAGCTAGTTTCTTGATAACTAACGCAGTGACTGTGATCAATGTCAGTCGGTTCTTCCGTCTGTCTTTTCTGTAATTATCGTCCTGAATTATCTGTGATTCCTGATAGAAAAGAAAGAACACATATTGTTGTAAGTGTAACATGGAGCTGGGCTATATGAAAAACATAGATTACTGTGATAAACTATAAATATATGTGAACGTAACTGTCTATGGTCGGCTAGTATGGTACGAACTGATAAAAGGAGACTGACTTCTATATGTTGGCGCGACCTTATACCAAAACATCACGCCCTACCGTTGGAGAGTTATAACCACTCTTCAATATGTTCCAGTTTCTTAAAGTGATTAATTAATTTATTTGTATTTTCCTCCCAATTGGTCATTGTACGAACGTACAAAAAATGTTACATATATTTCATACTTTGAGAAGTACATTATTTTCATTTTTTCCATGTTACAATCCATATCTCCTTATTACGATAAATGATATTCTTCCAGTACTGTCCTGTAGGAAGAGCACATTGCTTACGATATTTTTTTTAATTTTCTGTATGTTGTTTGCATTGCTGTAACTTCAATCACATGTTATTTGAAATCAGGAAAATGGTTATTTCCAATAAAGACAAATTAAGTACAAAGATTGTTAAGCTTTAGCGTATTCAAATGGAAGATTAGGATTTGTAATTAGTGATAATCTCATTTTGACTAATGGTGGATGACAGACAACCCGTCAATCATTCGGTGAGAACAATTAGTGCAATAATATGTTGAGGACAGTCTAAATGGTACCTGGACAATCTTCCTATTGTCAAGTCGTGATTTTACGATTGTTAATATACACATAGGCTTGGCTGCATTGTCCAACATTACTGATAAACAATATAATATCTTTGATGTTCATTATATGAATAATTACATGTCAAAGTGCACTTAAATGCTCGTTTTCCGCATAAAATGATATTGGCAATTTTATACTATTCCAAAAGCTTTACTTGATTCATCAGGAAAATTTAACTTTTGCTTTACCGTATAGTACATGACTGTCATAACTGTTTTCGATAACTTAGAAAAGTTTTCTCCCAAAGTATGCTTTTATACGTGTTAATATCTTCTCCTGTGTAACAGTGAACATACAGAGAGAGGGGAGGGTAATCTGTTTATGGTGTGCAGCATAGTGTCGTTGGAAATGTGATTCAGTAAGATAATAATATAAACTTAGCAAGTGTTTCTACTATTTCGAGGAGACATATAAGAAACACGCCAGTCTCCTGAAATCCACCAAAACACGTCACTACAAAAATTTAACACATTACATAGAAAGAGACTTTTCTTTAATTCGGGACATAAAGCCAAGGCTATTTTACCAAACAGACAATAGCGCATTATTTCTGCAGAAAGTCTATTGAATGATCGATAGTGACGACTAGATTGTAGTTATACCATTCTTCATAATTTTGAGTTTGACATATTGAATTAAAATATAATCTAGTTGTTCCTATAGTGTTCACCTGCGTACATATATATATGTATATTCTGAATTTGTGTATATTACAAAGTTATTTGCTCTTTCGAATAGGTATAAATTGTGACGCCATGCACTTACAAGCACAACACCATACTTGTTTCGCTTACATATTGTTAACGTCCCTTTACTTATCCACAACGGCAGATACATGTAACAGCGAAGGCATGCGTCGTATATTTCGAAGGCATGCGTCGTATATTTCTAGTCAGTGTGCAATATATTCCAAGATTAAATGTTTATTTTCATTTTTGCAAAGTGTTGTATTTATATGTTAATCAATGATATTATTTAAGTTTCACAAATCGTTAAATTGTATCCCTGAAATAAAATGAAATTGGTGTCATATACTTTTACTGTATTCACACTCTAATCTCTTATTATCTTATATTTAGTGTTCGTTTTCTCTGTACCTCCTAGGCAAAACACACAAGTTGTTAACTGTATTTGTTGAAACATTACGTTAGCCTTTGTCAGATAGCTGTCAGCGACTCGTGGTCAGGCTTTTCGTTCGTAACCAGGGCAAAGTTCCCACACAATCTACAAGGAATGTTACACCGCATGTCTATTCTTACCTATTATATTAGCCGTGGTGGAACTGTATTGTTAAATCAACACTACTGTCTTATCAATGATTAGTTTATTTAAATCAGATGGAGAGATGTAAATTTAATTAAACATAGTCCATCTATTTCTACAGGTAATGTTTTGATGTTAATTACTCACGACGATATGATTTATACTGTAATTAATGCTAGGTAATAAAACAGATATAAAGTCAGGTATTAATTGCATGTATCAGATTGAAGACCGAGTTATTTACTACTATCTATCATTATAGCTGCATTAACTGGTGTTCGTCTGTGAGGTATTTAAGCTGTAAAAAGATTTACGTAAAAGATACATTTGTGTTAATATAAAAAGGTATAAACTAATGAATAATTATGTCGATTATCATAAAAATGTTGTTAATGATTAAATTGCTTTGAAAAACATAAAACTATTAACTTACAATTGCATAAGCAAATGATATACATTTTACATAACATAATGGTATGAAAAAATATCGTGATTCTTTTTTTTCTTCAATTAAACCAGTCTGAAAGGTGAAGTCCCTGAAAGAAGGGGGATGGTGTTTTTGGGGGGTGTCATATAGTTTCATATAATGCAAAGTTTGTCTCCAAATACTCCTTATCTTCATTTCGTCTCATATATGCCAGCCTCTCTTTTAACCATGTGTTTAGCGTTTATCAGGGTATTCTGTATCTAGTAGTTTGCTTCATAAAATAATCAAAAGCTGCTATTATCACAAGTATAAACATACCACACCCTACACAAACGCCGTAGCAATTTCACACTTAACGTATTAAATAATTGGGAATTCGTAACCACATGAGCTTAGCTAATCAAGCAAGCTTCTAACCAACTAAAGTCTGGATTATTAAGCAGCACTGATCGTCTCTTCCTGTGAAGTAAATACAACATCTTTGTATTTTAGGTGCTTGAAATGAGTATAGTTTTTTAGCCTAATGAGTTATATCGTTACTTTCTATTCCCAATGCATTCCTAATGCGTGAAACATACAGGTTAGGCATACTAGCGAATCATTTTTATTTCATATTGTTTATTTATCGTTGAATTCATTTAAAATATTTACGATTTGTATTTATTTAAACTAAAAAATAAATCAAAATCTCCGTATACATTGTACATGTTGTATATTTGTATTGTTAGCGGAGGTCGATCGTCTTGTGAGGCAGTCTGGTATGTCAGAAAGGTGAGCGAAGTGTCCTTACAATACCGTTTGATTCGGTAAGGTGATCCGTCAAACAATGTTATTGTAGAGAGTGTAAAATGAAAACATTGATACGGTGTATATCTTCCATTCTTGTAAACAGATATCAAGTTCCATTGCGTAACTAATCATGAATATATTTCCAAATGTGTAACTAATTTAAAATTACACATCAAATACTTTTTGCATAAAATACTTGTTACTACAACGTATTTAGTTAAATAATTAGATTTCACATCTTACAATGATATAGAGCATTGTAATGTCATTTAATTTAACCATCACAATTCTGGTACTCTACCGCTATAACTGAAAAAGTCAAACCCCTTTCGCTCTTGGGGACCTACTAAGGGGTCTGGATACACGGACACAGTGTATGGCTAGGAACAGATACAGCTATGTACAGATTTATTGAAGGGTTGGCCGCCATAAAACCTGTGGGGGAATAAGGTTTGTACCCCACCTCTTCTGTACAACAGATAGGGGGCAACGTCACAGGGGGTCCTTATCAAACACAACGTTTTTTTACTAGCTTGTAATTTTACAACTGTTTAAAGGTCTGATAAAAGTCCTTGGGATTTAAAATATGGCCATGAGTAAGCCATCGAGGGTATCTTGATCGCGGATATCGAGGAGACGTCCCGAGTCCATTCATAAGGCCGGTGTGGATTATGCTTGGCGAGGCGTTTGTGAATGAATGGACAAGAATCGAGTTATCTAAGATTAACTTCCGCTACAGACTAATGTACCCAATACACAGGGTCATAATGGGACGACTTGGGATATGACCCCTGACCCCGTGTATCACAGTTTATGTCAAGCAATTAATGGCTGCTCACGGCACGAAAAGTCAATTACTACAAACTCAGTTTAGTTACTGATTAGTTCTAAATGTGAATGAATAAATGGGTAATAAAAATATATAAATGCTTAATAAATCTTAAATTAACTGAAAGTGACGAGAAAAGGATGTGTTAAAATTAAAACAAAGCAAATATGGAAAATGTTGTGAAAGCGCTACTGCGGTTAATCTAAGGAGAACACACTGTATATTACATGATTAATTTAATACAGACTATGAAAAAGAAACAGTTCTAAAAGCCAAATATTTTATTTTTATGACGTAATTTTATCAATTTAAATGCAATTGGAAATAAAAGTTTTACTAAAATTTGATATAACAATTAATTTTTTTATGCGTTATGAATATTTATACTCTAAACGTATATACAATGTACATGTAGTCTCTTAGCATAAACTTCCAGGTTGATGTTGCATTAGTTTACACGGATAACACATAAATTCTTCATTCGGTTAATTAAGCATGTCATTCTTTGAAAATAGATATATCAATCTTATCACGATATATTTCTATTTGTACACAGAAGCCATAACTCATTCTTGCATAAAAATATAAACATGTTTAAAAAGTGTATAAATGTTAAACTCCCTAATTACACTGTAAATGCCAGGAGAAGATAAAGTATTTCGTACGATCGTTAGTGCAAGTGTCGGTGTAAGTGAAATGGGATTCTATTTTTATATATGCTGCCGCGACTACAGAAAACTTATAAAGAGAATGATAAATAGTTTCGTGCATTGGAGCTATTTATTTTGTGCAAAGTTTATGAAGTTTTGTTTCAAATCGTTACATGTCATCTGGTAACATTGTTGTTGCCTTATCAGTGACTTTAACTACTAGTTAGTGACCTAGAAAGGCCTGATTATAAAAGGACAATAAAGGATGAGTATGACAATTCATTCGACAGGCATGTTGCTCTTATTGTGATAAATATAAAGTGCTTACCAGACTCTAACAATAAAGAATTATTCTTAATTATGTTGGCGACTTATCTCACTAGTTTATGGTTTAATGTTCACCGAATCATTTACATAAAGTTAATAATTCTATCAAATATTTAATTAATTGTATCAAATCCTTTGAACTGTTTGCCAGTTTGCTATTCACAATATTGAGACTGTTTTTATATTAACAGGTGATTTAAGTAATATTTTTATGAAAAAATAGTTTGAAGGCATTTCTGAACGGCAGACAAAACAGATAAGCTGTCATTATGTGTATTTCAAAGTCTCAAAAATATTGGAGCTAAATAACCTGTTAATGGTTAATTTGTTCAAGGATGATTGGCTGCATTGTATGATATGCCACGTGGTTTCAATGAAATATGGCATGTCATTCAATTAAACAGGAAAATATTTTTCCGCTGTCATGGCCTCCATTCTATATCATTAGTATCGTTTATTGATATGTTGTGATAGCTGTTATAAAAATATAAGATATCACATTTTTGTTTTCATGCTCAATTTAACAAGATCAGAGGTTGAATGTTGCCTATCTGATTGTGTCCGCGAATTGACATACGCCAATGATATACAATCATAGGTACATTGGAACAATGGTAAAGGGGGAAGTGTGACCAATCAGAATAACGCGACCTTATAGACTGCATAAACATGTTTTAATCTACATATTTTTATTGTCCGCGTTAGTATGATCTCGGGATAAAATGCAAAAAAATTAAAAAAATTAAATAACACCAATATCAAAATATAACTTTTTTGTAATTGTAGATAATGCACGGTTATGGCACGCAACAGAGCGATAATATAAATTGATAATCTATTAAATACGTCAAAATGCAACCGATCTCTATTTCTATATGGAATAGACAATTAAACAATCAATAAGATAATATAAAAATCCATTTTGAATTTAAACTCCGTTAATGATACATCATTGTGAAATGGGAAAGTGTCTCATTATCACAAGAACACACAACACGAGTATACCGCAGACTCGTATACATATTGCACAACCGTAACAAAGACGACATATATAACGCATACATGAGAGACCGTCCTTACATACACTGCAGGTAGGACGTTGGAATAGTACCTGTTTGTTCTATTGCATGATCGTAAAAGGCGACTAAAGATTTTTTTCTCTTCTCCCTAACTACATGTAACTGTTTTCTTCCTATAACGTCTCCCTTGACACCGCTTAGCATCTTCGCGTTTACGCAATTTACGTTGTGGTCCATTGGGTTTATTTTCTCAAAAACTAACCAAAGTAAGAGGTTAATCCTTAATTGATAAATATATCTATTGTTATAAATTGCATGCTTGTTATAAACAAACTCACATATCCAGGTCCGTATACACGAAAGGCAATGCTTTAGTCCAATTCATTACCGTTCAGCGACCTCTGAAAAAAAAAAAATAAGTATATCTACTACGATATGTCTTTTTTCATTATATATGTTTTAAGCTCTGTGTTTTAAGGGTATCAAACATTGCGCTTATTTTAGCCTTGTCTCCTAACCATCCTCGTTATTAAGAACGAGTTGGCGGGAAAGAAAATAAAAAGTGAAACAAATAATAACAGTTAATGATTTGATTGTAATGGACCGATTACCCCAAGGTATATGTAACAGCTAGCGTAGTCACGCCCACACGATGACCTTCGCTAGTCTATAGAAATAGTTAATATGCCACTAATGTCTGAGGCAGCTTCCTGGTGCAGGATCTGGCTTTCGCCTATCCCCAAATAATCTCAATGAATTATATTTAGTCAAATTAATAATATTTTGTTCAGAAGTAGTTTAGAAGGACCAGTGTCTCTTTGTCTCGTCACACGAGCTATTAAAGTGATCACCATCATATATTGTAGAATTTTTATGGATTCGGATTTCCTGAAGGTATGTGTGAAGCGTACAGATCGATCGTCTCATGGGTTTGGTCGATGTTAAGGCGGTTAACGTCGGCGTTCGTCAGTGTCATTCACATCAAAAGGCATGGATTCTCCAGATTTCCAAGAACAGTTATAGTTTCTATAATATAAATACTTGTACGAAAATTAAATACATTTGGATTTATTTAATGCGGGGCAGTGAACGTGCTGATTATTTTAATAGTGTAAGATTGTCAGCATTTTTACTGTATGGCATAATTCGGACGAATCATCACAATAGGGATAATATTTTGTTATGATTTTGCGTTTATTTTCATTGTTCTTTAATTGAAAGGCGAAAAGATTTTGTAAAAATGTTTATTGGAATGGCCATTTTTAGAGTCTCCAGTTATGTGTTGATTTAATATAGAATCCTTACTATTGATTATGATGTCATGATCATTCCATTACTTTATACGTCATCATTGGATGACATTCATGTTATTTTGTTTTATATATATCGTTAAAGATGCTCCGCCGCTGACAAATGGTATTAATCTCTATCACAAACAGGAACAGACCTCACAAGGTAAATTTTACTCCTGATTGAAGCGTTTTGCTTTCTCTGTTGTCAGTATCGTGGATATTGATTGCGGTTGAGGAGTTATATTCGATATATCTTGAAGTATATTGTAGTTCGATAAAATGTATGGTTTGCCAACCTCAGTCCCCTGTGTTGTTTATTTATACATGGATACAAAGGCCACATTTACTGTTAGTGGTTCTATAAATATTCATACATTTGCAAACAAATAAACAAGTCACCTGAAAGTTTGTTAAGGGAAAACAGGAACAACATACGATATCACCAGAAAAGAGAGTTGCTCCCCTAAAGCATACTGTTTCAACGGTTTCGTTGATCTAGCAAGGATTTCAGCTCTTGCATAACCATTGAAATAAGGAGGATTTAAGTGTTTTGATTTCTATTTGTGACTGTTTTAATGCAAAAAGGACCTGCAGTCTATTGGCGTTTTCATTCAACTTGCATGCACAAGAAAGCCAGAATTGGACCTTCTTTACTAAATATTCCTTTTACTTCATAATAAATTTGAATATTTCTTTAGTTAATATTCTAGCCATTTTCTGTAAATTTCTACGAGCAATTATGTTGTTTCAAATTACTTTTATGCAAAAATTAAATTTAAGATAGATACAATGGTTACTTTTTGTCCTCTCACTTTACCATACATTGTACAGTAGCGACGGAACAATCGTGTATATAATGTAACATACATGCACAATCATTTCCAGTTCAGCTCCGATTTCAGGGATTGTTTAAGTAAGTATACAGCGATACTAGTTATATTGAATTCCTTCGGGAACGGAAAATTACTTCCAATTATTTCAATTTACTTTTGTTTTGTTTTTTGCTGACATATTAACGCACATGTATGTGCTAAGTAAAATGAGGAAATGTCAATAACTCTGCGAAGATCTTACTTACATGACAGGTACAATTAAGTCACCGCAACCGTCGATTAGACATGGGTCAACCAAAAGAACTACTAACAAATAGAGTTCTACGAACATGGTCTGATTTCATAGTTTTCTATGAACATTTAAGACAAATATGCATCTAGTTCTCGGACACGCGTTAAAATGCATGTTGATCACTGGTTTGTTTTTTCTTCTTTGTGTAAACTTTAATATTATTTAATTAAAATGCATGAACTAATTATAACTTAAAATGAATTGATCGGCATATGCAATTAAGATGAGGTAATGAGAGGAAGACAATTACAGAGTGGATGTGAGGGACCATGAGGCAGGATGAGAACGTGGCGTATTTAGAATTACATTTAAAAGAAATAACTCCTATAATCCCAATTACATGTTCGTGATTGTTGTATTACATGTTCGTGATTGTTGTATTACATGTTCGTGATTGTTGTATTACATGTTCGTGATTGTTGTATTACATGTTCGTGAGATTTATTACATTTCTAGGTTTACATTTCATACATGTATAATGGTTAAACGAGCCGATACATGAGCACGATAAAGCAAACAGTACACCGATATGATACGTGTGTGTTATATCCCAATAACATTTGTCTGTGTTGTCAATAGTGCAATCTCACTGAAGCATACTTTTAAAGATACTGAACAGAGCTCTTAACTGATTTACATTATACTGCCACTGTACAAACCAGAAGGCCCAAATTCTAAACCAATAATTCAAATCCTTTATTGCATTTGAGGTAGTAGGATTGCATTGCTGTTTGAATCGCAAACTAGATTTGGAATCTCGCCGTTTCTTCTAATTCTAAATATTTTAACAACTCCTTTGACACTGATTTGTTGCTGTCAGTATACTGTTACCGGGTGAGTATTCTGACCAGTATTCGGTGACATTCTTGACGGGGATAGCTCTTTAAAAAAAGCCAGAAAGCACACAAGTACACAGCGACACAACATAAATGTACCAAAGCCTCCAAAACCTTTTATACAGGCGAGGCCGTCCTTAAATGACATTGCGTGCTGATAGGATGTTAACCATAAGCTTGTTCGAAGTCAGTACCATGTAACTGAATGAAGAATAACCATTTATGTATTTGGAGTCATCCTTCGGTTAGATAGCATTATACAAAGGACCGAAGGTTGAGCAAGAGCAGAAACGTAATTTATATAGAATTGATGTGCCTAAGGAACATAATAAAACGTTTTTTTAGACGGATGAGGGCTCAAATTAAGACCAGATATATGGACAGTGTCAAGGAAGAAAATATTGAGCAGTTTCAATGAGTGAACTATCTGAAAGAGGGGAATCATTCACAGGAATGAAATATCCCAAATTTAGTTGCCTTTTTGACGATGCAGTGGGTAGCATGTGTAAACATGTTAAGCGCATATGTAATTAAATAAATGTACAATTTATGTAACAGTGGGAAATCCAGGTTATTTAAATGGAAGAAATGAAGGAAAATATCCAAAGTCAAAGTTTATAACCATATCATTTTAAATGCCTCCTTTACCCGCATTCATATACATGTAACTGCAATAAATAAAATGCAATAACTAAAATAAAATTAAATCGTCTCGCTTACTGAAATTCAAAAGCTTTATTTAGCACTTCGAACTCAGTGTACCAGGGGAGGTAACTCTTACCTTTATACACAGAAGTATCACAAAGAAAAAAAAAGTTTTATCAAATAAAATACCGTTATTGGTAATAAACACAAACACAGCCAAACATTAGAATAACTAGGACAGAAAGCATGCAATAAATGAAAAATAGAGATTAGTAAGTGAAAAAAGAAGAAATATGGTAATAAGATTGATTTTATTCATTACAAGCGGGATAACTCGTATTCCTGAGGTGATGCTTGTAGGCTAGCTATCGTTTTCATGTTTTGGGTGGTCTCTATGTTTTCAAAATCAAATAACTGATATTTCTTCTTGCGATCATCTGTTAGTGTGTGAGTCAGCCGAATGATTACAGAACCATTCCTCAGTAAAATTATCTGAAATTTAGTTTATTACAAGTCAACCATGTCTTTGATTCTGTGTGATTTGTCGTTTGATTCATTCCTTTATTGCCTACTGTCTTTGCTTACATTACGAGTTATGCCTCTTTGAACTATCGCGGTTATCACACTGCAGTTAAGACATTAACGATCACACATGGGCATTTGAGTTCAAACCTACAATAAATAAACGAATATGTATACCATGATTTCTAGACGACTTAGTGTTTGATCATGGAACTAGACGATAGGATGGCCGAGAGCGGCCTGCCATTAATTTTAGAAGAAAAAAAGTCATGACACTTTACTTTATACAAAGTTTCGGGCAAATATTTTTTTTTAAATAAAAAAAAAATCTGTCAAGACAGTTTTCAGTCAAAAGTGACATGACATTTTTCCCAAATGAAGGGATAT
Source organism: Argopecten irradians (assembly GCF_041381155.1). Lineage (NCBI taxonomy): Eukaryota > Metazoa > Mollusca > Bivalvia > Pectinida > Pectinidae > Argopecten > Argopecten irradians. Next base: position 13,749,873 of record NC_091144.1, read on the forward strand.
GGAATTTGTAAAAGGTATACCAGCATCCTATTTCAGTTAGGTTTTCTCATGGTCATCGGAATGCGTGGGTACCGGTTAGCTTTGAGCTTACAAAACCATTATGAATATTGTTGATTTTAATTAGCATCAAAACTAGCAATAAAATGTCTATGGTATTAAGTCAAAAACATAGTTTATTGTTTTGAAAATAGACAATGAGATGTTAAAAATCAACAATGTCAAACACTCCTCCTTGAATGCTGCAACATAAAATACGTTAAATATGACTCTTTTTAAAATGCACATTTGCATTTTATATGCTGGTAGTAAACCAATATTTCACTTGTAATTTATCATCGTAGAGCATTAACACGACACTAAAAACTAACGAGTCATTCATGTATAACCAATCGCTATATGGGACAATGTGGTAAGGAAATTATTTTCCTTTATCTGCATATGATATGTTTAATAATAGGAAAACATTCTAAAGATTTAGAATTCCAATATTATTACTAGCATCATTCATTTAGTTAAAACTATTTTTTGGAAACTGATTTCCTATTCATTTTCTCCAGACATAAATTCAGAAGTAAAACGACAAAACAACACGAAAAATTACATCTAATACGGTGTGAAATTTGAAATTTCTAATTACATTTAGTTTATCACAAATCTGTAAATGATATCTTATCTCATTGTCAATACGTCAGGTATAGCACGATTTGGGACGGGATTTACATTTTTTGTTACCTATTTCATATTGAGATAAATTCTGTTGTTGACCGCCTTTCGTAAACATTTTGAAAAAAAACCTCCTGATTAAACCTTAGATCTGTACATTTTCGGTACTGTATCTTTCCCTTTTTACTACGGTTTTCCCAAATATATATAACATTATTGACATTCTGCTCCTTCCTCTACCTAACAGTAAAAATGTGTTATGTTACTTCTTGACTGAAAAGTGTCATGACAGATTATTTTTTATTGAAAAAAATTGTCCGACACTTTTGGAAAAAATAAAGTGTCATGACATCTTTTTTATAAATCATAATAATTCAATTTTGCTTGTTACGAGCATTTTCATTGGCTTAAAAATTTACTTTATCAGCCCATAAAGGAAAAAATGGCGTCGCCGTTTATAACGTTGCTTCTGATTGGCTGAAATGACGGCGTAATGATTTCATAGACAAAAGAGTCCAATAATGAATTTTGAATATTGAAGAGGTTATCTTTAGTAAATTGAATTATAAGGACTAATTTGAATATATTTTTTATGTTATGGAGATATAACACAAAAATCTGAGTGTACTCTCATCATAAACCGCTTCGCGGTTTATTTAGAGTACACTCAGATTTTTGTGTTATATCTCCATAACATAAAAAATCTATTCAAGTTAATCCTTAAATAATGGCTGCAGGCCGATGTCGGCCATCATAGGAATATAGTGTATCATGACATCTGCACACATTCATCGTTTAAAATAAATCTATGATAGACCCTGTTATTGAATGTAGTGGATCGTTTTATGAATGAGTTTGTAATATGAAATTCATTACACAAGTTGAATAAGATATTACTCGAGCGTTAAAGGCCCTTCACCTTTATGATACAAAAATAAAAAGTTTCTTAAAAAACAAACACCAAAATAAATATTTGAATTATGACTTTTTTTAATTTATGCCATCCTTCTTTTGTAATTATTAATGAAGTAATTGATATTAATACTTTAGTTGATTATATTTGTTACGTTTATATGTTGTGTGTTTAAGGCTTGCCAACAGAAATAGGCGAGTTTGATTGACAAATATATATCTGGATTACTGTAGAACTACTTTCGTTATATCTACCATTTTCTATTGTCGTCTATGCTCACCTTTAGAATCGCAGCCCTATCGGTAGCATCATGAATGTAGAAAAGTCCTTCGACTAATTGCATTATGATAACTATGAGAAACGGGATGCTCTGGTTCATGGAAACGTCCCTTGGGAACAACAGTTATATAGGAGACCGCTTCATAATGGTTAGATTAACTATTTGGGAAATATTGATTAATATGAGTGATCAAAATGTTTTCAATAGCATCACAGAAAAATAGCTGGAATCCCAATTCGAAATCTGTAAACAAAATTCATGAATAAATACTTGATGTATATTGTTATTATGAATTGTAGTATGGCTTCCCTCCCTCCAACCTCTCAGTGGCTGTCGTGTGTGACATCTTGCTACCAAGATTATTGGAAACTTCCGATTTGGATGAGATGGACAATATCGACAACGGTCTATTCATTCAAATATTAATCAATATCACATATTTACAGCACTTGTTTTATAGACGACAAATGTTTTCATCTCCGTTCTATCAACACCACGACTGACATACCCGATTATTACTAAGTACAACTATATGACATGAGTTTGAGATTTTCATCTAAAAAGAATTTATATCACAGATTCTGGTGCCAACCTTGATCAGATGATATTGATCTATACAATTGTTGGCAACATGTAACGATTCTGAGAAGTATCTACTTGAAAACTAATTCCATGTGCCATAATTCAAATACCAGTCCGTGTAAAACTGTGTCATTTTAACATTGATATACAATGCTATCTGTTTAGATGGAATCTTAGGTGACCAGCATTTCAAATACGGTTACGTACTTCAACAGATATGAATGAAAACAGGACTGTATTAACTCCTGCAAAGCGTTGCTTTAATTTGTATCCCAACTATCACTATCACCATACATTGTACTATTTTTTTAAATGAATGATTTCCGATATTCATAATAACATAGCTGTATGTTTGAGATGAACGTGTGCGAATATCATAAGTAGTAAAATTTGATTATGAAGCATTTACGTTAAAAAGGTGAGATTATCTAATAAGCACGTGACGTAACGGAATATATATATTGTTAAAGCCACTCCCGACATGTAGATAAACTTTGTTCCTAAGCAAGCTGTAATTAATTGAAACAACAGATTTGAAGATAAGATTTAAACATCTGTTTATATTCAACCGGAGCGTGTGTTGTAACCTTAAAGGCCGTAATAAATGGACGCAGAAGGTTATTTTCGTCCCGTAGCGCGATGATGGTCTATTTCATTGGACAGTTGGAATGTGGTATATATTGATTTAGGAAACTGGTTTTTTGGCCTATATAACTAAGGTATGATTTATACGAGTAAAAACACGGGATTTGTATGTTATCTTCAATACGAGTTTGTTTACTTCCTGTAACAGCGCCATGTTAAAAGAGAATATCTGATGACGATCATGGCGTGTCTTAATTAGCTGTCTTTCACCCGATACCAAGTGATTGTCTTAGCTGTACACTTTAACCACATTCCATGTCTTTCACAGACGTTGCTCTGGCTTAGGCTTTGAAAGATAGGCAAATAACATCGTGGTGTATAAACGTGATATACTCAGTAAATCTCAAAACAACCAGAAAACAACATATTTATTAATAATATATATATATATTATCATCGTCCATACTCAAGAATTAATGAGAACGGTGCAAAATATAGAAGAATATTATACTTCGAATTAAAATGCTTTAATCATGGCTTTTATGGACGTCACTATAACGTTTTGTCTGTATACGTCATGCACCTTAAAAATATCACATTGACATACGTTGTATATTGCATATTGTACTATGTTCGATTTTCCTAGAAATGGATAATTATGTTATAAGATAAATAGAGGTTACACGATGAGTGTTTTTTGGATATGTAATTTATTCCACATGAGTGAGTTATTTTTTAAAAGTTACAAAAGACACGAGGTTTAGCGACTTACGAGTGTGAAATAAATTCCATATTCAACAACCACGAGTCGTGTGACATATTTCTACCACAATTATATAAGCTTTTATCCGATATAAATACGACGAGGATAAGGTAGTGTGTTTGCCGAGATAGTGTAGTGTAGATATATTTTCATCAGTAAAAAGGCATTAATTGATATTGAAAAATCATATTTTGGTAAAGAATCCATTAATTAAAAGTTTTCTTATTAGGAACAACTTTAGGATGAAATATTCTTTGAATTTACTTCAACAATATAACACCCATGGTCGGACTATATATACATGTAGGCATACGCACGATAGAACCGTGCCGTTTAATTCCCGCCAAATAATCATCAAGCCACTGTGAACAAGTCCAAGTTCGTTCCAGACTCGTTTAATCTACCAAACTCACTTGTAAGATATGTACTTTTCCGTCAAAACGAGTTACAAAAATTACTTTAATACACATAAAATCGTCACATTTTTTTTATACAACGACAACGTCAAATACTGTATGCTTCCCAACAGCAGGTCACTTGATTATTGATGACGTTGACAAATGATGACATGGCACTAAGACATACATAGTTCGGTCAAAATTCACCGTGTCATCCAATCAGAATGCGTACAGAGTTTATAACACTTGTGGTATAATCAAATTGCTAATAAACAGCTGTATTTTTAATTTGATACCCTAAGAGTTGAATAGTACCGCCTATTGTGGTAGAATTCTTTATATATATGCACGCGTTATTATAAATATTGGGCAGAAGAAAATATCGTTATACATACATGTGTTAAAGGAAATCAGAGCAAAAAATATATTAAGCAAAAATCTCTATCATTAATGATTATCCCCCTGAACGGTGCAACAGACATTTAGATCTACATTGTATTTCCACCCTCAAATTTCACCTTTTTTCACCCTTTCCCTGTGTACGAGCGTTTTTTGTTTTTTTGGGGTTTTTTTTTGCAAATAATTCTATGTACTCAATAATGAATTTGAATATACCATTTTTCTGTCTGCAACGATTTCGCGTTATGAAATCAAATTTTTCATCAAACGTTTGACATTCAAATTCATAAAAAAATGAAAACGTATATAAAAATAAAACCGAGCTAGTAGTAAAAAAAAATAGGAAAAGCCCTCAGATAAAACAACATCATCAAATCCATTATATTTCTATTGCGATGGAATGGATCTTGATATTCTGAAACGGTGTACGTAGAGATTAAGATTACACTTGTTGTTTATGCTATCATGTGGGTGTAAAAGGGAAATTCTTCAAATCGTTCATAAATAATTAGGGGAAAAAACCTTAAAGGATCGATCACGTGTGCGTTACATTATATAGTCTAAAATAGCAATTCTACCGCCGTTTTGGACACAGCAGATAGGGAGAAAACTAAATTTCCTCTGCTATAAATTGACTTGTTGCGTCCGAATATATGTGTTAATATTAAATTAAGCAAAAGAAGGTCGATATTGATTCGATTGCAATGTATCTTTGTAATGATGAGAACCAGACATATAAACGATCCGGAATCTTCGCAGTCAGAATGACATCAAACAATTATGCTGTCAACAGTATCCATGGTAACCGAATTTCGGTTAAGGATAATGCCAGTAATCTTCAACTCCAAATAAACTCTTTTTAGATATCATCAGTCTGAATAATGCTCAAAGAAAGTGCGCTTGTACGACTTGTTATATATATCATCGAAAAATATTTTGATGACGTCATTTAATTTCTTCAAATAAAATGGCTTTCCCATTGGGAAATCGGATAGAAGGACATTGTGAACAAATTTTGTTTAACATGGATTTGAAATAAAAAGAAAGTATTGATACGAAGACGACACATAGTTTATTCCACTAAATTGTCAGACTTGTTAGCAAAATATGTATATTAGAGAGAAAGAACACAAGATTTAAATGATAACCAAATGGATTGGACATCAGACTACGTCTATGTAAGCCCAAAAAGTGATGGTGTATTTTATTTGACATAATACTCAAATTAAAACATATTCATAGTCTATGGAAATATATTCTTTAATCTCTCATTCAATCAGTGTTTGTCCACTCCAAAGCGTGATTTGGTCATACTCAGACTATGACAACCACATGTTTCTTCATTTTGTTTCCATGATAACCCGTTTGAAGGTTGGTGTGTGCCGAATAATTAAAAAAAAACATAATTATGTTACAATTGACAAAGTGTGAATAAATGTAATCCAAACGCTAAAGACTTATTGTTTTGGCCATTCGATAGAACTTGTATATAGTAATCTGATTACCATAGCAACCAACAAGACATGCATGACCATTTTATATGCTCACCAAATACATGCTACTTCATGTTACTCAATCTCTACATTATAATAATATATAAAGTAAATTCATTAGCTGTTACGTAACATAAAGTATAAATACGCAGTCATTCCTAAAGCATGGCTACTATCAAGCCTACTTGTGATAAATTTAATTTCTCGAGAAACACAATTTATCTCGGGTTAACACATCTTCATGTCTCCCTCATACACGGACAATAAATGTATAATATGCATCATTTACACCGATCAAGAAACGCAAACGATTAATTTGCAAAAATAAACACGGGTTTGCAAGCTTCCATTTGCAAGAACGTCTTAGCGCTAATGTATGTGAATAGATTGCAAACGATTTGTAGATATGTCGACCGCGATTTATCCCAACACGCACCTCTTCAACTAGTGACGACGGGATAGCTGTTCACCAATGACATGTATCTAATAATTAAGACGTTTTTTATTTTTATTTTGTATTTATACTGCTGTATAAACTGCATTTTCGTACAGTTATTTTCAATGACGTGTAAATGACATTTTGTATTTCCTGATTGGTAAGGTGAAATAGCAAAGAGAAAACAGAAACATTGTCAAATGATACAAATTCATATCCCATCCCCAGATGAGTTCAAACGTAGTCTTTGGTCATAGAAACGGAAATAAATAAATTCTTAAAATCTATAAGGAATAACCACACACTGTGGAACGAATATCAAATAATCACTTCTCTCCCAGATATTATATGCATTGTTTTGTTTTGATGTCCTCTGACATCAAAAGAAATGGATTTAAGACATTGTCTTGCCATGACAAATTCGATATTTGTTTTCCGAATTTAATAATAATAAAACATATAGGCCTCTATGCTATTCAGATTTTTTTTTTCTAAATACAATTTATTTTATACTTTATATCACAATGTTTTTAATTTTTTCTTTTTATTGGGCGAATCTCACCTAGTAATGACTACAAATAATAAAGGACTGCATTGGATAGAATGTGCAATATTGTCAAAAGTTACCTCGAATGGAATGGTTACTTGAATGGAATCTACATGGGTGGACTTCAGATTTACACATGGCGATATGGAATTATATTCCAATCTCTTAATTAAAACCAGGTACATGCGTGGTCAACTCACTAAGTGACTACATACGTGTGTAAATGATGGCTTATCTGGTCACTTGATTTTCTTCAGGCTCCCATATCCTTACTTTTTTGAGTTGCTCGATACATATGATATCAACGCAAAGATGCTATACAATAGGGAACGACATTCGAGCTTAATTCTGGTGGCAGACAAAAATTCGTTAACCATTTTTATGTGCTTATTTCACTATTAGCACTTTAAGCATTCACATTTGAAACACTTAATCGGATCATAACTCAAACTGAACACTGATCGAAATGTTGAGATGAGAACTCGACTGTATTGATAGTATATTAGTAATCTTAGTAAGATATAAGTAAGATTTTCTTAGACATAACTTATAATTTGACTAAATAGTGAGTGGAAACACGAAATGGTGACATAATATATGCTACACAAATAGTTTATAATGTTTCAAAACAAATGTTTTTGAAAGATGTTTTTTCATCCTTATTCATTTCTTTATTGTTATTTTTTGTTATATAGTGAACCAAACGATATCGTATTTTGTTGTCGTCTGATACTGATCATAATAATAAAACAAACCCCCTAGAATACGATACTGACGCGTCCTTTGTGTATCCCAGCTTACATAGACAGGCGAAGTCTCTATTTACGAGACCAATCCTCTACGTGATTGGCCGGACAGCGTATTGAGACAATGGTCGACCAGTACTGTCAGCGAACCACCCCCGTAGGCCGGGGAAAATTTAATAAGTATTATAAACTTAGCCATATTGGTAATGTATAACGTGAGTGCTATTTTAATGATATAATGTAGATAGTTTAATTACCAGGTAAACGCCTTGTTATTACTGATACATACTTACATGTAAACAATCCGTGATTAATGAATAAACACGTATTTGTCGTATCCGTTTGAATTTTATCTGGTTAAGTGACAAGCTGACAATGCTTGCATTTCTAGCGCTCTATCCGATACAAGGTGATGCTCCGTAATCGATACTTTCGAAATTTCTCTGCTCTTATAAAGAGTGTGGCGTAGATCACGATCATCACAAGGGGGTCCATTTGAGACTTGAGGAGGTAGTGACTGCTTATCGAACACAGAGGTACGTATTCTTACATTTATTTATTCATATATCAACTTTGCAGATAAAAACAACTTCTATCGAACACAAAATGAGAAAAATCATTCTATTCGCTTTGTTCTTATCAGTTTTTTTTTTTAATTAGGCGCATTTAGCTAATTCTGCAATGATTCGCCTTTAATTATATTTCTATGTAGTTCTTTGTTCTATTGATACAATCATGTTTAAATCATTTCCAATTTTCTATAATATTTTTAAAATGTTTACATAAACATATAACATTTCATCATCAAATGTATTTATGATTTCTCAATTATCTACAAATGATATAGCTTGTTACTTGGTAAAAACTCAAAGTAAATTACGCGTTATAGTAATATGTCTGTATAGATAAATACGCGAATGGAACTTATTTTGTTTACTCTAATGAATTAGCTTACACAATAGTTTATTCATTGAAAGTAAGTACAAAATGATATACATAATATACAACGAACCATATACACAATATCCGTAAGATTCTAAATGCCCACCATATTATAATCATTACACAACAGTATATCGAATAAACTAATGTAGATTCAGATGTACATTATAATGCGATTTTGGCTGCATCGTTGCAATGTAGCAAAATAAGTTAATGTTTTTTTGGTAATCGTATTTACTTCAAGATATATATATGACGTATTAGTATGGCATATCATGGTGTCATTCCGTCTCTGGTCAAATACTTCCAACTTAATTGGATAAATAAAACATAAAGATTGCTATTTTAAGAATTGATGATACCTGCTACTGCTACTGATTTTATGTGCTATTGTTAGTTACAATAATAACATTTTGATAAATTATTACTTTACTTCAATTTATCACAACTAAAGTTAAATTGTTAGTACTGTTCGTCAAATTCCATGATCAAGGTGTTTTAAATCTAGTACTAGCCAAAAGACAAGTATGATATGCTCTTTTTCGATAGAGTACAGTGTCATCCATTGCAGGAATATTCACATGATTATTAAATGTTGGGTTTTTTCCAATAGATAGGTGTTGGTATATTATTTTGGCCAACTGTCGATTGGAAATTGTTAATATTACCTTGTGGCCTAGAATGTTTAAAGTCCGTATATGTGAAGGTTCTCTAAAACTACTTATTTTGGCATGGTCCATTTTTAGGGCAAAAGCGTGATTTATTAGCGCGGATATAAGATACATGTAGCACGATTCGGTGGTTCGATACCGGAAATACCCTTTTACGCAATTCAACGCTTTACATATATTAGGGCTTCAACGATACCGATTAAAAGCGCTAAAATAAAATATTAGATATTTATGAATTATTAGTGGTTCCGATACATGGAGCAAAATGTATATTTGGAAAATGAACTCAAAGCAAATGTTTTAAGAATATATATAGTAAAATGTAGAAGGCGGCGGGTTTTTTGGGGTTTTTTTAATTCGGAAACAAGAACATATGTTAGACGAAATTGTCCAATGCCTGGTTCAGTAATGCTGACCTCTACTAATTTCATGGCTGCGAAAATGCAACGAGGTATATCACTTCTTATGTTTATCACCTATAAAGTTGATACGAAGATAGTACACATTTCCTTTAATTTAGTGGTATCATTAACATTATCGCGTCTGAATTCGATAGATGATTGCAGAACCAGAAATATCTGAACGCAATCCCCTTATACATTCGAACATTGCTTTGTCGGGAGTTCGGTTACTGAAATTTCTGGAATAGTAACCGTCATTGTACCATTTGAGAATATGTTTATAGAAAAAAATATTCATACTAGCATTTAACCTTCGTTACATGTATGTATATTCGTATGTAATATGATGTAGATATATTTACATTCAGAGTATGTACATTGTATATGAATAATGTTTCTTATTTAAAGTAAACAGTTGGGCAAGGATGGCTAAAGTCGGTAAAAATGGTGTGAATGTATCCAGTATAATTTTCTTATGCAATAGAAAAATAAAATCTCTCGTGAAAATCTGTCTGCGTACAAAGAAATTAGTTTAAAGAATAGGAATCCTAAAACGTCCTCCCGGCTGACTATGTCCGTGGTTACATTTCCACGCAGCCCCGCTTTCAATGCTTTCAACGTTTCTTTATTTCAATGGTCAGAACCGGGAAACGTAAGCAGAACTTGATCGTCGTATCAATATGTGAGAACTTTTGGAAGGCCTATCAACTTATTTAGACTGGTTTTCTTTACCCGGACTATTCACTTTAAGTGGGCCCTTAAACACTATGTCCTGATTATATCGTAACTTACTGCATATCGCTTTAAATTCACGGGGTGCATTATTCCGTGGGATAAATTTCGCGGTACACCGGCTTCCATGATTCGAGGTTTTGTGGAATCGTAAAGAGTTGCTTTCTTTATTATCATATTAAGTGGTATTTGAAATAATTCGCTGGTGTTTTGAATTTGCAGATTTTAGAAGAAACTTGAGCGTGTCGAAAATAAAACCGCCGCAAAGTTTAGCCCCGATATCGTATGTTTTACTAAGGTGAATATCAAATGTGACATAGAAACGTTATCATTCCTTTTTATATTTGTCCAAGAACTTTTGGTCGTATAAAACCTTATATTTACATCCATTTTTTTTTCTTTTTTTTTCTTTTTAATTGAATTGGAATGAATATTCCGGTAATCCTACACAGTCTTTCCGATGGGAAACATTGCCCTCCTACTTGTTGAATACTTTACTTGCGCAATGATCCATTACTACGGAATTATTTAGCTGAATATTTTATACGTTTCCATGAAAAATCCAGATTGATACAAAATCAAAGTGAATAAAGGTAGTTTATGCATGGAAACGTCTGTGTATTTAGTATCTAGGCATTTGCGATGGAATCTACATTGCCCACCGAATTTTCGTGTTTCATTTAATTAATCAGGAGGATGAAAATCATGAAAAAATTATTACCGCGGATTTGAATGAGACTACTTAATAAGTTGTAAGAACTCGTGTAATTAGCCGACAGATAATCTACTGTTAATAAAGAAAACACACACATTAATTAGGTCGCTGCAAACAAAAATAAAAAAGGTTAGTATTTACTTATATTATTGCATGTAAGAAATATCTGGATTCGTCATTTATCAATATAAGGTCCATGCACCTGTCTGAGATGTGCGTAATTTTTTTTCTAAATATCATCACGTTTATAACACTAAATCATGTATTTTACATAACAGTTACTCTTTGTGACTTTAATAGACCTTAAGTAGACTTATTTTTGTATACAAAGAGACAGTAACGGATCAATTATTCATTTCAATGTTCTATTGTAAAGGTGTAATGCTGGATCTGTACGATATACCTTTTGTAAACATGCAATCAAGATGTATATTTGGTTACTGCTCGCATGTAGATGCTGATTAATCAATAGGAAGTTGTAGATTTTGTTAGACTCTTACTAACTGTCATCGTCGGAAAACTCACGAGTCACCGCTCTACGTTTCGTAAACATAAAGCAGTGACTCGTGGGATTATGACGATGACTAACTGTTTGAGATAAGTTGAAATGACAGTGAATCGTAAAATGGTGGGAAAATATACTCGTAGTAAAGGCAAATAGGCGAAAACATAATATATTATACTTTTTGTTTAATCAATATAAGCTAACAAAATAAACCCAACTATGTAAAAGGATACTCCGAAGTTATTAGAATTATTGCAATAACAGCCACCAAAGTATAAAAGATATTGATTTTATACCACATCTTTCGGGTGTCCCCGAATTCAACACAAACCGTCTATGATAAAATTTTGTTCAGAATGGAATGGTTCAATATACGAACTGAGCGTTTCTATAATATGCAACCAAATATGATCGTTAAATATTAACGTACAAAACTTGATTATTAGCAAACGGAAATGGAAAACTTTTTGACTTCCTAATGCAATAACTTGTTGAACTCCAATGAAGCAAATTTGTTCAAAAATTCCTTCCATTGAATCTAACAAAATCACTTCATTGCAAACACAGTATTAAATTTGATGCACGAGAGTGCTTGCTTCATATCTTAGATATCCAGACTGCTGTCTTGTCGTGTCCAGAATAGAAATTTAATAATTATTGATTTACCTAAATGCTTAATTGTTTAATGTGTGTTTTATGTTATATATTCGCATGGTGTCTTCATGTAAATTATCTTCTCCGCTCTATCATGATATCCCATCGAAGCGCACTGTAGAATAGCAAACTGTTAGTATTAAATCCAACACTGTCACATTATACTGACGTCAGTCACATAGGACATTGAGCAGGAACAGACAACCAATCTGTTACAGACCTAAGATTAATTTCCCTGCAGTGGCGCACGCTGAACTTTAAGCTAAATGTGAAAAAGTGTGAAGCAAACAAAAGTTTTTTGGAGCAGGATGTTCTTTGGGGGGAATATAAAAGATAAGATGACAAATTTGTCACCTTTTTAAGATCATACAACGAAGTCACCATTCACTATATTCGAAACGGTCATGAAAATGCCGATGTGCCTGGAAATACTTTAAAGTCAAATGGCTAAGGGGTAGCTAAAGTATTCACTGCGTAAGATGACATACAATGTAGTAACCTGCCACTGATAACCCCTTTCTATGAATATTTTCTATCTAATTCATCTCGATTATTTGCATATCGTGCTAACGTTTTACCGCACATGTGCAAATTGATAATGAATTTCTTATAAAATAGTTCTTTCCAGTATTCAAAATGAAATATTTAAGCTTTTCTTTTGTCTTCAAAAGGAAACTTCCATACACATACGTGTTTATATGGAATCAATGCAACAATAAACGAAATACAATGTAGTTACCGTTAACATGATCAGTATTAAATCTGAGATTTTTTTTATAAATATTGAATATATTTTATATTAGATTTATCTGATTCAGTAGAAGTTTATAATGATTTGAAGTGGCCAGGTGTATGATGACGGTTATTGCCTGTGGTTTTAGCCCTAGACTACATTACCTATTAAATGTTTAAACAAGTGAATTGCTCTCAATAACATGTTAAAAGTAATCAATTCCGTTTTTGCTAGTTTTGTATGTCTATAAATGCATATGAATTAATGTATCACTTAGCCGTGTATTTTAGTGAGCGTCAAGTTTTGCGATTTTGACTTAGATTGGACATTTATTCACGTGCATATTTCCGACCATAGTAATGTCCGGCCAAATCGCGACAAGAAGACTATATGATATTTAGGTTTAAGAGCAAATCGTTGCGTAAGTCGAGTATTTATGTTCTTCCAAATGGCGCTATTATAGCATTTTGATATATTTATTTTGGAATAATTTTCTTAAAAATTCGTACTTATCCCATTGTTGATTTATCTCTTATTAAAATTTTAATAGGACAATGGCTTCTAAATGGATCCTGCTATTATCTATAGTGTCCAGTGTGGTCCTACTCACAAGGGCCCAAATAAGTTTTTCGACGAGCTGGGGCAGTGGTAAACGTGCAGCATACAACGAACCAATTAATCACAACAATATCAATCTGGACAGCACGTGTATGAGTAAGACGGAACCGGAGGTCCTTCTAGAACTTGTAAAAGCCATACAGGTAAGCAAATTTAGAATTCGGATTTCGGAAAGGTTGACTTTACATAAAATAACATAACATAACATGTATCACGTGGCGTACATTTGCACAGTGTTCTTCAATAGATTTTACGTGCTTAGGTAAATTTAAGATTTTTTTGACATTGTTGAGAAGTCCAGCTATGTAATTTATTATGAATAAAAATATTTTAGCAATCAAGATTGAATTCATTCAAATAAATGTTACGTTTTTCCTTCTATAATAGATATATTTGAGATGGTACTAGTATCAATTGAATACAAATGTATTATTGATCACATAGTTGAGAAAGAAATGTGTCGTACATTATCGTGCAGCTGACCAGTTGACATGAACCGTTCTTACTGTCATGTCTTATTAACAAACACGACTGTGATAATATCTTATTGATTTCCTGTTTTCATATCAATGCCTCTTTCGCGTGTCTGTCCCTTTAACCAGATTTTAAATCGCCATTGTATCAAACAGACTACATATAACTGACCTTCCACTTAAACGTAGGAAAGAACGAACACCCTCGTCCGCCATTATCGTCTAAGGTGAATTACCAATCCGGAAATAATTGAATCTTCAAATGAAAAGGGTTTGCAGAACGTGGGACGGTTGCTGCAATATCGGGAGATATTTTCAATATTGCGCGTTAATGTCTTTGACAAATACCACATGTACTGATGTTAAGGGCCCTACATTAACGTGTTAAATACAGACCTGTCATTCAACTACCGTTCTCTGATAGCGTACATACATCTCAATGGCACAAACACGGTGTGAAATATAGCTTTATCATATTCGTACACTTATGTACTATTATTACGACTGACAGTAATCATGAGAGGATCTAGAAATTAATATATTCGGAGATGTGTCAAACAATACCATCGTAATTTCTGTTATGTTGTTAATTTAATACATATAACATATTTGGTTAGTGCAATGCAATTTGAATCGTGGAAAAAGTATGAAACATTAAACATATCATACTAAGACCCTCATAGGAAGAGTAGGCATCGCATTAGTGTCTTGAACACTTGTATGATTGTTTTAATATTTTTGTTAAATAGACACATTTAAGAAGACATGAAATTATACGTAGCTGTAAGAACAAAAACAAAACATGCGACCATTCATTCATTCGAATTTTACACTTTGGGATCAAAAGATGTCAAAATAGACACCATTTATTTTAGTCGGCGATACTCATACGGATCAGACAAGATCGAAGCCTTCCGAGTTATTGTCAAGGTGTACTCGAGGAAAAGCAATATATATACTGATTTATTTGATAACTTTCCTCATATAGACTTAAGTAAACTCGATAATATGGAACACTTAAAGGTGGCGGTGAACAATAAGTGGAACAGTTCATATGTTTTATATGATAGAAAGTGAACAGTTTATAGACTATACAACCTAAGGTTTGTTTTCTCATTTACACATATTATTTTTTTTTTATTTTGTAGAAACAAACCGAGCGAGTTATAGAATGCCTCATGGAATCCAAAACGGCGAAACAAAGGTAAATAAACTGATATTAGCCAGAATATGTGTTGTTAGTGTTTTCATCAGTTTTTGTTTTCATAATCAGTAGTATTACCTAAAGTCACCTTATAAAGCATACTAATTTTAGTTCTTTGAAATGTAACCTTTTCAAAGTATATAGTTCAGACAAGTTTCAAATGCTCGGAATAGGCCAACATAATGTTACCACTGGACATAGAAAGATTAAGAGCAATCGCTGCGGTAAATCGACCACTGTAACCGGTATATCAGTGTACTATTTTGTTTGGTTTGTAACAACATATATGCGTCGGGCCGCGGTGGCCCAGTTGTGAAGATGTCCCGACATACACATATATATATATGTATATACACAGAAAAAAAAATAATAATCTTCACATTGTCCGGTGTAATAATATAGAAAAAACTGCACAAACGACGAAGTCTTCGTTAAGCATTAGCGCTTTCACTTTATCTTCAGATGCTCAACTGTAGTTACATGGTAACAATAACAACAACAACACATGATGACGTCATAGGTTTGTTGACGTCACAATATATAAAGGGGAGGTAAATATTAAATTAGACTATTTAGTTTAGGTTTAAATAATTTGATAAAATACTTTTCTTTCTCTTTTCTTTCTAAAGCAGTGTCTGTGTACAGTTTGTAAAATGGAAATATTTTAAAGTTCTTTTGTCTACATACATTAAGATGTTCACTTAGTTTGATTTTCCTATATTCAGGAGAATGTATATGTAACTACAGTTGAGCATCTGAAGATAAAGTGAAGGCGCTAATGCTTAACGAAGACTTCGTCGTTTGTGCAGTTTTTTCTATATGTATATATATATATGCATTGCCACAAGCCCTCCACCTCTGGGATGCGAATCCCATGTGGGGCAGTTGCCATGGACTGACCGCTGACAAGTTTTTTTTTCTCTCCGGGTACTTATGCTTTCCTCAGCCAACAAACCTGGCACATCCTTACATGACCCTGTCTGTTGATAGGACATTAAACTAATAAATAAACACTTTTATGCGTAAATTGTTATCCTTGTTACAAATCTATATCAAGCGTTCAATGTATCGATTATATAACTTTTATCATCAATAGCATTGTGAATATGCGTGAAGTTGTATGCATCCAGGGACCAGTCTCATTAGCATTCCTTAACTTACGAATATTCCCCACATAAAAGCATTAGTCAAGGGCAAAATATTAAGAAAGAACCTTGAAATATGTAATGCTTATGTATCCTATGGATAATTGTAAGTTACAGAATCCTTAAATTTAAGAAATTTTCATGAAACTGGGCCCAGGTTTTGCCAAATTCTTACTTAGAAAACAGGGAAATGCTCATAACTAACGTTGAACACAAACCATGGCGTAGAAGTTCGCCAGTCATCAAGGTTAAGGAAGTGTCAGTACTGGTGATAAACACAGCTTTAAGATTAAGTGATATCGAAGGCGTTTGACGAAAATGTCATTTATCTTTTCTAAGACTTGGATTTGTCGGTTTAGAAGCCATACAGTGTTAGTTGTACATCAGCACCGATAGTAATCTGCCTATAATAAACAGGTTTAATGTCCCTTAGGACACTTGGTATTTCACTAAATAAGTATCCACACTCTTTTCTTGGTATCTTGTTTTATTTATATTATTCCCTATTCATTGTGACGTTCCGTGTGGGGGTATATTGTCTACACTTTATATTTTATTACACGAAATTGTATGTGAACTATAAATATAACGTCTAAGAATTCTTATTTCTAAATATTGTTTCTCAAAGATTGCGTTGAAAACTAAATCTAATATATCTTTATGTAGTATTTTGCGATATACCTTCAATATCTGGAAATCATCAATCAAATTTTGTTCATTTAACACAAATCTCTATATCTGCTTTTTTGTTGGTAAGCATGCATAGATGAGTGTGGGTTGCCTGACCACAAAATTGGTTATTTACACCAAACTGTAATAAATATACCTCTGTTACATATTTCCAATACTGCCAGACAATCCATTAATATTTACTTTTTTCAATTTCTTTAGTTTCTGTAATGATGTAATTTGTTACTTAAACATTACACACTAACTTCTATCGGATTGCTACAGTGTGATATAGTGATAAAGCAGACTACAATTCATTCTTGTATGTAGTGAACGTTTATATTGAAAATACTTTTATCAGTTATAGAGAAATAAACTGACGTTGCTGTTTGTAACGTCGCTTCTCATATGCTACTACAACGGTATATATACAGTAATTGTATAGAAAAAAGGTCCAACAATTAATGTGAATTTGCATAATGTAATCGATTCAAGTCTTAAGTATATACGTTGTATAAGATCTTAATATTGCACTTGCTATCTTATAAAATAAAGCAAATGGTTTAAATGGTTTTTATACTCATTCGATTGTAACGGTGTTGTGATTTTATTTGATTTGCATCTCTATTTATGTGTTTTAATTGCTTTCAGTCCTCTTTATGTGATTAATATACCATTTATATTGATATAATGTAATAACGGAAGTACGAGATGTTAGATGTTATTGGACAAAAAATGTAATGAGCTAATTCAGTTGAACTAAAGTGATCTGAAATTTTGCTAATTATAAAGTCGATGAAAGGTTTTTTTTCTGATAAATTTGATATAAATGAGAATGCATAAACTGCGCTTTGATTTGCTGATTGACATTTTGCCAGTATAAGTTGATTAGTTTATTTAATTGTCTATGACCTTTGATTTTGTATACATTCCAGTTGTGATCTTGCTATGATTCTATGTATTCTTTTCTTACAGACAGAGATTAATGCACTACTCGTGACAGTGATAACCTTCCGCGCAGAGATGTAGTCCGCCTCTATGTTAAACCAGTTTTCATAAAATAAAAGACAGAAACCATTTGTAACTGATTTATTGTTTATTACATTTTGTCATTCCTTTATTCGGATTGAAGTGTCATATCCACATCTCCCAATGTACATCAGTCGGAATTATGATATGATGAACTCCTTTTCTTCTTCCTTCTTTCCGACCACGATCCGTTTGAAATCACATAATGCTCCCATTACAATCACTTAGAAACAGTATACCTCAGTCATGTGTTTTTGCATTTTTCCGGATTGACAGATCGCCAAATTGCGCTCAAACCGGACGGTTGACCGACACTATTAGTTTATTAGTGACCTAACACGGAAAGATATTGTGTCTAAAGAATTTATCCCGTCGAAGACCCATTCAATGAAGTAACTACAAAAGCATTATGTACTGAGTATAGAAACCAAAACGACTCAAAACTTTTTCACCTTATTGAAACTCGAATGCGTTGTAATGGTCCATTTCTGTTAAAGATGCTCCTCCACTGACAAATAGTATTTTTTCACTATGAAAAAAAGCACTAGACGATATAGTATTTTTCTTCAGTTACACAAGTTACTTACTTTATACCATTACCAACAATGAGAAGTTTCAGCTTCTAATTTTACTTCATATTAAAGATATGAAAAATAATTAATTGCATCCCGAAAAAATTCCATGGCATTTTATCCTATATGGAATGAAGTACTTATTGCGCCTGCACCAAAAGCATTATGTACTGAGTATAGAAACCAAAACGACTCAAACTTAAAACAATTTTCACCTCATTGAAGTACTGATTGCGCCTGCACCAAAGGCAAAATAATCTTTTTTATTTGTTTTTTGTGTTACTTAGACATATATAAACACGATTAAACACCAATTATTGTTCAAATGATGAATATCATTTATGCTCTGTCGGCGGTGGAGCAGCTTTTAATAATCCTAAATAAGTGTTGCCGATTTCGGTTTGCTTTGAAAATGGTCATCAGCGTTATTACTCAAACATTTTGTCTCCATCTCGTTGAGTGCCGTCGTCGCGAAGCGTTACTTGACCGCCATCTTGTTGTTAATGACGTTCGGGGCAAAGAACGATAACTCTATCGTTCAAACCTGATACGATTTCTACTAACCTGATAGGATTATATCTTGGATATCACGTGATGTCATTTTAACCAATAGGAATACAAGATTCTTGTCTGAGGCGGGATCAATGACTTTACATTTAATTTGTATTGTGTATGCTACTACGATTGCTCCGACATTGAATGGAAATACATGCGTGGCGATCGGTCAGTTCCAGGAAAGCAGGAACAATATTCCCCAATGAAAACATTCCCTGGTTACGTAATATGTACATTCATATCAAAGTTATATGAATCATTTAATTTTACATTTTTGATAACTTCTTATTCCGGTTCCTGTGAAATTTATCATACGATAAGGTTATCCTAGTTCAGTTTTCTTAGAAGAAGATACTTCACACACAGAAACACCTCCCTGGTGATTCCCAAACATGGCCGGCTTCTGTTCATTTGTATACAATGATGAATCCGGCACAAGGATCATGTAATAGTCTTTAGATTTAAGGTTTTGCTAAGCCAATCAAAATGTCGTACGTTTTTGTTACGTCATCACGTGATTGCCTAAGTCTAACCTTAAGACTGTTTTTGACTTAAGACTGTTTCATGATCTCAAATTCATATTCATAAAGCAAGTTATTTATTATAGTTTGATTGGATTTTCTGAGCTATTTATAGCAACACACTCTTAAACATATATACATTCACATCCCGCAGCACTGCACAGACGACAGGCAGTCCGGCCTTGACATTGGCTATAAATAGAACGATTTATCTTAATAAACCGAGTCAAACCACAAAAATTATTATATTTAACTATTTCCATGTATGGTATGCATTAATGTGGGCGGGATTAAGTGTCTACACGCGTGGTGTAACATCAGTCAATTGTGTATATAAATATATAGCCAAGATGTTTATTTGTCAGGAAATAACACTTTAGTCCAGGTATCATCGACGTAAGTTTATTCGTCAGCAGTTTTCCAAGTAAGCTACTATATTTATTTTCCAAGTTCTTTAATAATTCTTCCATATTTGATTACATGTGTTGATAGGCAAATGCAATGCAGATGATGCTATATATGATAATGATATGACTGTGTTGGTGGCTACTTCGAATTCGATGAAACAATAAGGTAATCCGATGATAGTATCGTTGATATTGTAAAAGTAAAGTAAAGCTTATTGATAGGTGTTATTATCGAAATAGCAGATTTTTTTTTAAAAGTTTGTTACAGGTAACAAGTGTGATCTATTTGTGTGCATATCCATCATATAAAATGCCTATATATTATAGACTAGGGGAATATACACTATAAATCACAATTATTATACCTCAAGTTTCTGTGATTAGTTGAAATACATCACATGACAGGGAAATAAAGCACCGTATTTCCATCGGGGGAAATAAAACATAGTATTTCCCAGGGTTGCGTGCACCATGGGGACCGCCTATCTTTCACAAGGAGTCATCTCCCCTTTTTTGATGAATGTCAGTTATATTTCATCGAGTGATTGGAAACTTTTATATGTTTTCCGAGTGCGTAGCACGAGTGAAAGATATTGAAGTATCCACCTCCCGAGATCAAATATTACTGGTATTCATCACGAAACATGGGATATTCTATTTATTACATTTGTTTTCTCGCTTCCATTTACATAACACCATCACTTCTAGTTCCGCCAAAGGTTATTTCACCATTGTACTGTACAGAGTTGTTTGCCCTTGTGATAATTACGACGTAATTTTGTGACCATAATGTTATATTTCTACACAAAAATATGAAGTAACCTTTGTGCACAAATTAATGACGTAACAATCAAAATGATATTTTCACTGGCAATGGTGCAATCCGATTGCTCAAGATTGATATCAAAATTGACATTTTCACTAGAGCGAAGTATATCGCTTTAATGTTCACCGTAAGACTTTATATTCCACTGCAAAAATGTAATAAATCTTGCATAATATAGATATATTTGTTGGTTGACATTCTGCGATATTCAGCAAATATAATTTCAACAGTTTTCGATTTAAAACAAAAGGCATTTTCTTACTACATTTTTTTTTCGGGGCATATTATATCCACTGTTGAATTTCAGAGACACTCTCTATCATGTTATTGTACAAGATTGGTTTAACTTTTCTTAAAATATCAACCCCTTTTAAATTCATGTGAAGTTGATTGATTACTCTCCTAAATTTTGTTATATACAATTACTTATTCAATATACGTTTCCCTACATATGCGATATACGATTCGTGACTATTGCTTACATTTAGTGAACATAGACTTGCGTACGGAAACAATGAAAACTCGTCCTTGAAAACAATTGTAAATTTATTAAAAATAAAAAAGTACAACATTTGAAAACAAATATCATATCACAGATTCATGAAATGTTGAGATCGTATAAAAAATCAATACCATGAGCATGTATATCAATTTACATTAAAATTTGTATACATATAAATTTCTCAAATATAAATAGAATTCAAAATAAATAACTTACAAGATGGTCACTATTATTTCTATATCAATATAGAAAATACAACACACCAGATCTTTACCTCCGACATCGGCGATATGTATGATAAAATCTGATGTTACAAATATTAAAAATATTACATTTGATACATGTAAAACATTACGTAATGTCAACTATTTCATACAATAGGATTTCACTGATATAATATATCCAATAATAAATTGCTAGTACTTGACAAGACAACATGATATGAAATGTTAACTGATATAATATGACAAGACAACAAGGTATTGGACGATCTAAAATATTATATGGTCCTTGATACTGTAACTTTTATAAATAATAGCGTAAACCATCACGGTAATCTATGATACTTCTAGAATCTGCTTTAAACATCAGCATGTGCAACCACGAGGATTAATATAATCTACTTTGGCACAGTTAGTTTCCATACTGGAAAGATCTCTTAAGGCAAGTGGGAGTCGTCGACATGGTTACTGGTTCCGCCCCATCTGTCGATTGATGGCAGTGACATGCATTTGCATGGTCTGAAGCAGCTGGACCGTATCCTTCACAATGACGTAATCTCTCTCATGACGTTCATGGTCGTTAATGGTTACTCGGATGTCCTGTGGCATCACCGTGTGAGATACGTAATCAATCTGAGAGCCAGAATTATGGATAAGCTTCTGCTTAGTACACATGACGTTCATAATGCTTGTTTCAATCTTCTGAACTTCTTCTCTATATGTGGCGATGCTATTATCCATGAACGTTTCGTCAAATCTCACTTGTTCCAAGAAAACCAGAGCCTTAGATAACTTCTGGTAGTTTGTTAAATGTGAAAGGTTTATCTGCAAAAAGAAACGAATAAACATTTAAGATCATTTTCTGAAAGTACAATAAATTTCAAGAAAAATACTTTAAAAATATAAAATAATATACAAAATAATACTTGTTAAGAACGCGTTTCAACGAGGAAAGTGAAACTTACGTCAGAAAGAGATTCTTCAATTTCTGTTGGTGTCATAGAAACGTCAGGCATGCCGTCGTAATGGAAGCTGTTTAGATGTGGCACCCTCCTTTCCAGCATCCTCTCTGATATCTGTTTAAAGAGATATGGATACTATGGTTACTAGGATTCGCTTTAAAACTAGCCTATACCATGTTACTGTAATTTCAAATAACTGCGAATAACTAAAAGTCATTAAAATACACAGAAACAATTAATATCGTCTGAAACATATGTAGATACATGTATTGTGTCAGAATCTTAAAATGCAACTGAATCATCTATGCATGTATATATAGCATGCTTTTCCTTCATGAAAGGTAACAAATTCCTGTGAAAATGCATTAATATAAAAGTACTTACGTATTTATTTTTAAGTGAGTCTGCATCTGCGATCGAACTTGCTAGGGCCGGGAGCATTGCTGCTACGAGTGTTTCTGGTGAAGCAGTTGGTGGACCTCCTGGCTGTCCGGGAGAAGGGCCATTGCTAATACCGCATGGACGACGCCATTTCTCGTCACTTGTCGCATTTATTGATCCGATAGATGACATTATGGTAACTAAAACTAAACCTGTAAATAAGAAAATACATGTTTCAATTGAATACGGATTGCGAATATCATTTGCATCACAAATGCCAAACAACTCTTTCGTTATTCGTAATACTGATATATCTTAATGCCAAAGTTGGGTAACCATTTGTATATTCATAGCGTAGAAAGAAATTAAAATGCTTTTAACATACGGATGATAATATTATATCTTTCCTTTATAAGTTGGCGTATACCAGTACGTTATATATCCAGTTGTTACCTTTTATGAAAAACGTTAAGACTGAGTATGAAGTACTCGATGTTCCCTCCATCCTATTATTTTTTTTTATATTTCTAGTTTATCGCTAAATGTTCTCTTTCTCGTGTCTGGATTTGATATGTTTACTTCAGACTTCGCTTTACCTTAAATACTAATAGTGAATCGGCTTTTCCACACGTGTTCGGTTTGATCCAATACACCCTACACGGATTTTTCATGTGGAAACTTTCACGACGGCAAAAACCTGGTGTTTCCGTGTATCTATTGGCCCGAAACCTATTGTCTATTTATATCACATTTACACACCATTATCTGATTCCCTGGGATTGACATCCCCTATGTTTATTGTAACTAGGATGTGGGGGAAACCCCTCGTACTGGATAGAGTGATGATCCTGCGTGCGCATGTGGCTACTATAATACTCACACATACAATAATACACGGGATAGGGTTAATATGAACACAAAACCAGGTCAACCACTTCAAGCTATATAATCCCTTTTCAGTTTCCTCGGTCTCTTCCTCCGGAAGAGGTCCTTACCTTAACAACAAGCCATGCCTTTATAGTATATTGAAGATGGGACCGGCAATAACAGCCATACAATCCCATTGTGACTATAATTGATGACGATTTGACAGGTACGCCACACGTACTAAATAAGTGATGATAAATGTAGCTGAGGTCACAAATACCTTAACAACGAAACAACAATCATAAGCACATATTTCAGTGATCATACATCGAAGGAGTTATGCAATAAAATCTTATTTTTTCTTAATGTGTCATCGTTAGTATTGTTTTTTGCTTAATCAGTTATTGGCCGTTAAAGTCATTTTCTATATTTGAAATATATTATGAAATATCCTCATTTCACAATTTCAGTGTGACGTAATAAATTAACAATTATTACTTCCTATATCAATTAGGACAGACTTGTGAATCACTTTCAATGATCTTATACACTACAATATAACTCGACACTTTATAAAGGCGGGTCTGTAATCCCGCGATCGCCACAATTAACAAGTTAACACTCCGACATCATTCTATAACAAGGTGCTCTCGACGGCGGATTTAATTGAAAAAAATCTCACATCAAACGAAACAAAAATATTAATGAATTAATCCGGCACTCATAAATGCAAAAATCAATGAGTTTCAATATGTTGAAAACCTAAACTGAGCCTACTTTCAAAATGCTAGGGACCTGATTTAGGTGTTGATGACTGACGGCCCTTCAAAACCTCTGTTGAATTTGTTAATACATTTATTTAGCTGTGGATAATATTGTTCGAGGAGTTGACCCCATCAAAACCAACCCTGTCAGTCCATATCAAATTGCAGATAAGTGTTTATATATAATGGATGTGTCGTGATGCCATAAATATATATATACATCTTGAATGCAATTTTTCAAGCTGGGGAATAGAATAATTGTAATTTAAAAAATAAAATATATATAAGTAATTTATAGGCATGCGTAAAATAACAAAGTTAACATATTTGTACTATTTTACTATACATTTTTTGTTGAAATTCATGTGTAACATTGGAGGGCGATTGATAAAAGTTTAATACTTTAACTGTTTCTATAAAAGGTTAAGTTGGGCAAAAATGACTGAAAATGGTGCGTTTTGTAGCTCAAAATTAAAGAGTAGGGGTACCATATGTTGGTATTCTGAGAAAAAATATGAGTTTTATTAATCATAACTGGCATATTTTTAAAAGAAGAGTATTGGCAAATAAATTCTACATACATCTATACATATCAAACACCTCATTAGGAAAGTATGGCTTTAACCTCTTGTGTATATGGTCAAAACGGCAAAATTTCCATAAAAGCCAATATTTTGTCAATTCAGTAAATTGAGTGACAATAGCTCAAAAACGATCACAAGGACATATGATTTTTCTTCCATTTTCTATATGGTATGAACTTCTATCACCAAAAATCTATATGAGAAAAAAAGTTTGATACAAAAAAATTTTGACTTCTCAGATGAGTACATCCTTAACTTAAATATATCATCATGACACTATTCAAATACTCAATGACATTTTGAGCTAGTAACAAATAGTCTGTATATCTAATGCTTTTCCTAGTGGTGTCGAGGATAGTTTACAAGTTTTTATCAACTCTCCACAATGTTATTTAAGTTTTCTGTGTGAATGGACATTTAGAATACGTAATGTCAGAGGTCAACGTTTTCAGTCAAAAATGTGTGGGCGCGACCAATACACTCGTACATACAGTTATAATTAAACACTGTCTATTTACGTTCATTTTCTTTTTATTACCTAATTAATATGTGGCCACTGCCAAAGTAGAATGGCGGTTTCCTCAGATTTTTCAAAACATTGAATGTCAGACTTAAAACGACACGGGAAACACAACTTGCCCTAAACTATATCTGGCCCAAATTCATCACTCGTTAATTTTCTCCAAATTCCTTAAATATTAATTTTTTTTCCAATTTATCCTACTTGATTTGTTTGTATTTAACATGCCACAATTTTTGCTCTGAAATTACATCATTGAAAATCCTAGAATGACGAAATGGAAATTAGATATAGTGCAAACTGTATATTTGCATTATATCATTTATTTCTTTAAGAATTTTTCTTTACAACTGATATTATCAAACGATACTGCATAATAAACATCTCAAGTTAAGATAAGTTGTATGTACGCAGTGTCGTTACAATGGATCAGTATATCAAAATGATGTAAATGTCCTTTTATATTATCAAACACTTTGTATAGCTGATAATACCATACCCCAGTTTCAATGCTATGACAAAATTATGATAGTGCTATAATCGTTAGAAATCATGATAGTGCTATAATCGTTAGAAATCAAATATTGAATATTGATAAAATTTAGGAGGAGAATGAAATAATCCTGCATTTTTTAGAAATATGTATATTGTATAAATGCATGCATGTTATCAATCACTTGTCTTTCATTAATGCAACATTTAGGGCAAGCATGCAAAATGTTTATAATCTAAAAGAATTGATGAAATAATATATTATGGTTAGACGCAAACCATTCTTTCTGTATTTAAAAGAAACGATTAAAACTTATTTCAATATCGCACCTTATGATTACACCAAATTGATGAGGCACAGAGATTATGTAATATTATAAAATGACTATAAATCTAATATTACTGTTTAATAAAATAACAAAGAAATTTACTTCAATTGATGAAATCACTTGCTTTGATTACATCGAACTGGTATTGCACAAAGAATTGAAATATCATATTGAATGGATCATATAGCTGATGACGTCTGTATGTACAGTCACCCCAGAGGTATTTAGTCGGAGCTTACCGTCCGCATGGTGTGCCTGTACAGGTAAACATCACACACACACTGACGGTAGTGGTCTTGGGATCGTAATGTATATATACGTCGTATAAAAAGGTGTAGGTAAATAAATCGTGCTTCAGATTTTAGTTGGTAGGTGTTGTACATAACATGTCTGATTTGTTTGTTTGTCATTATTTAACGGCCATCGACAGCCAGGGTCATTTATAGCCAAATTAACGCCAGCGTTGGTACAGATGTTAAAACATACATTAGGTAAAATAAAGTACGTTTTAAAATAGTTTCTATATTTTGAAATGAGATAAAAAAAATGTTTTGATGATAAAATGTTTCAAGTCAAAACACAACAAGTGGAAAAAATGGTAAAAAGGGACAGCAAAATTGAAAAGCGGTAAAACGTGATAACTTCACATGATACTAAGATTCATAACTTATGGTATAAACCTATTTCCTTTAGATACATAAAAACAAAATCATAATACCAACGAAACAGTTCGTGGACGTCGCGTCAGTTATCTCTGATGAATGTAAAATCTGCACAATGTCCTTTCTGCGTTCTCTGCGACTGGACAAATGAGATTTAAGCTTATAAAAATAATGTTTGTTGCGGTCGTCTGAATTGTAACTACATTATAAAGTTATAATCAAAATATAGTCTAATACTAGTCACATAACTCGTCCGTAGAGGACAAGTTTTAAGAAAATTCCTTAACTTTTAAGGAACTTCGTAACTTTAAATTTTCTATCAGAAAGCATAGCCAGGCGGATTGGCGTCACTTTGTGCTATTATGGTTACAAGCATGAAACTTGGCATATATGTCAAGAAACATATTCTGAGTGATTTCTGATAAGGAGCCACTTGAAAATATTCCTGGACAAGTATGGGGGCCATTTTTCAAAATGGCCGCTACAAACATAAAAACATCAATTTTCTTCAAAAATATGAACCTTTTTATAGTCATTTTCACTAAAAATACCAAACGATGGTAGAATAACGTATTAGTTTACACCGAAAATATGTTATCAAGTATCAATTTGCATTATTGCCATCAAAATAACAAAATGCTGAGTCAGCAAAACGAAATACAGGACCATATTAACATTTTAATTGATGAATTGATAAAAACCGATTGTATAATATATTCACAAGAATTATATCTTTCATTTTGAATATTCGTAAACTTTCATGGACCCATTTGGATCATGTCCGAGTTCAAATAAAAGGTTGACTCAGACACTCAGATAGGGTCATCGACTTCACAAAACAAACTCCTGGTTTCAATTTTCGATGGAAATATATCAGATGTTATTTTTAATGCGTGATAGTCGTAAGGATTTCTAGCATTTTTTTTTCATAGAAATTTATGGGAATCATTGTGGTATATGAAGGGTTAAAGGCAGATCACCAAGTTAGTCTCCAATTACAATAATTTAAGCAATTACTGTCAGTCTGTCTGTTAAAACATAGCGGACTTCACCAGTTGAATGTTCCACATTCAATAAACAATTGTATAGTTCGAATCTGATTGTAGTAATTGTAGATATTCCTCACTACGGATAGAATAACTCTGACAGGTCTCATTCATGACCACATGCTTCTTTTATTAACAATACACCTGTCAATACAACAGATCATATCAACATCCGGTATAGGGAGAAATCGTTACTTAGATATTGAGTAATCATTATTTCGATTAATTTACCAATTAAAAAACACTACCTGTTTTAGAAATTAAAATCAAATCATTTTTAAATGTTAATACTTACTAGAATGTTTGATAAGATCAAAACCACAATCTATTCATTTTTGACTAGAGTAAAATTACAAATAAAATACTTTCTCAAAATGTTTGAGTATTTGTGATTTGTTTCCTTTTATAAATTGTCAATAGGCAAATTTTATCTGAAGAAACAAGATAAAAATAACACTTTGACCTAAAGGTTTTCTCGTGAAAAAAATAAAACGTATTAACAAGATTAACAGAACACTGTCAATAAGCTTAGCACATGTCACCATACACTATATGTACCATCCTGTATGATACTGTGCGACACTTTTTTTTAGCTCATATCAAAATCCTTGAACCTGGATGGTAGTGTAATCCTTCTGGATGGCGTTGAATAACTATTGTCCATACTGTTCTTTTCAGGCAAATGCTCATTATTTTGGAATTGTTCAAATTCTGGTTCAGGTTCAAACTTGCTATTTCCCTCACCATTGAACTTTGGCTCATAATTTTGTTCAAGTTCACTGAATTGTTCACGTCTGGTCACAATTGGTCCTTCACGTTCAACTGGTCGTTCAAGTTCACCCCTTGGATCAGTTCTGAATTTCTTTAAATGTAATGAATTTCGCCTGTAATGAACACCATCCTTTTCCACCTCAACACTATTGCTTTTCGACGACGAAAATTGATTCAAATGTCGCAGAGAGTTTATTTTGATGTTTTTGCTTCATCAATACCTCATCTCCCTTTTCAATTTCACTTTCACTAGCGTTTCGACGATTGTCAACATATTTTTTCGAAATTGCTTTCTGTTCTGTATCATGTTCTCGAACTTCGAAATCTTCAATAGTTTCATCTCCTAGTCCAGGTAGATGCGTTCTAATTTTCGAAATAACAACTCTGCTGGACACACTCCAGTCACTTAGTGTGGATTTGTTCTATACATCATGCGATATGACGATAGTTCCTCCCTCCAATCTTTCTTGTCGACTCGAGCGATTTTCAGACGTTTCAGAAGGGTCAGTTTTGACGTTCTACCTCTCCATTTGCTTGTGGTCACAGAGGTGTCACTTTTCCGTGTTCAATGTTTCTCCTGCTCAAGATACGCCTTGAATTGTTCACTTATAAACTGTGGCCCGTTATCAGTTGTGATACTTATCGGTAGACCGTGTGTATGGAATATTTCCATCTGTTTTCTGATAACATTGTCTGCGGTTGTACTTTTCATAATCTCAACTTCGACATACCTACTTACAGTAGTAGTCTACTACCACAAACAAATGGTCTCCTGACGGTAACGGTCCCATCAGATCTGCGGAGATCTGTTGCCATTGTCCACTCGGTAACTCTGTACTTTTTACCGGCTCTGGTGGTGACGGCATACCTACAATTTGACATGGTCATCATGTCTTACACGACTTTTCGATATCATGATATATCCCTAGCCACCAAACTTTCGTTCGCATACGTCGTTTTTGTGCTACAATACCCGGATGTCCCTCATGTACTATGTCCAACACGGGACCCCTCAATGATTCGGGTATGATGATGCGCGTACCCGTCAACACAAGCTTTCTGATAACACACAGTTCATCCTTTATCTGATATGCTCGGTCCTCTTTCTTTTTCCACCAGTTGTTCCTTATGCTTTCTCGAACTCTCGATAGCTCTGGATCCTTTGCCGACTCGCGTTCAATTTCTCGTGTTGACATTGCTTTCTGAGTAGAATGTTGAGCAACGAATCGAATGTACTCCTCACTGTCTTTTACGTTTTCGGTACCTTCAGGAGTTGTCAATCTTGACAAACAGTCTGCTATGTTTGACTTTCCTGGAATTTGTTTCACCTTGAATGTGTATGGTTGGAGTCGCAGCACCTATCGGTCGATACGCGCACTTGGTTTCGATTTACTCGAGTAGATAAACTCTAACGGTTTGTGATCGGTATGGAGTTCAAAATCTATGCCATATAGATACATGTTGAATCGTTCACAGGCCTAATGCCTCTCTCTCCGTCTGTGAGTAACGTTTTTATACG
Source organism: Argopecten irradians (assembly GCF_041381155.1). Classification (NCBI taxonomy): domain Eukaryota; kingdom Metazoa; phylum Mollusca; class Bivalvia; order Pectinida; family Pectinidae; genus Argopecten; species Argopecten irradians. The sequence continues at coordinate 13,780,670 of NC_091144.1, forward strand.
TCGGTCAAGATGCGGCTAGCGTAACATATTACACGTTTTACGCCATTTTGCTCTTGTGTTAGGACAGCTCCTAATCCTACTGGACTAGCATCGGTTGTCACACACGTTTTTGCCTTTGTGTTGAAATATCCTAGTGTTTCAGCTGTTGTCAACCTGGATTTGAGTTCTTTAAATGCCTTGTCTTGTTTAAGACCCCAAACAAATTCCGGGTCTTTCTTTGTCAAACGTCGTAGCGGTTCTGATATTGTTGCTAGATTCGGTATGAAACGCGCACAGAAATCCACCAAACCTAGAAAACTTTGTACCTCGCTAGCGGACTCTGGATGTCTAGCATATTTGACTGCCTCGACTTTACCACTGTGTGGACTGATTCCTTCAGACGACAATAAATGTCCCATGAGTTCAAGTTGATCTAAGTGGAATTTACATTTTTTCCTATTCAGCGTTAGACCTTTTTCCCTCAATCTTATAAGTAGATTCTCCATATTCTCATCATTTTCTTTTGTTGTGCTTCCATGCACCACAATGCCATCAAAGATGTTTCGGACCCATTTACACCCATGTAAAGACTATTGGATTATCCCCTGATACATTTCCGGTGCGCAACTCCTCACTCCAAACATTAGGCGTTTATATCTGTAGAGACCTTTATGGGTTACAAAGGTAGTTATCACCGTTGATTCCTTGTCCAAGTCAATCTGATGAAATGCCTATTTCAAATCAAATTGCTGAAGACCGTGCTCTGATTTAAATCGTGGATTACCTCTTCTACCGCTGGGATAGGATGACGTTCACTCTTAATTGCCTCATTTGTTCTCCGCATGTCCACGCAAATTCTCTAGTCACCATTTTTCTTTGGTACAACAGCAAGGGGCGATACCCAGGGAGTCGGTCCCTCTGCTTCCTTACGGGTACAGTCTCTTTGCAGATTTCCTCGACTCGATTGTTATGTTGTTCTCCTTTAGCCGTTTCCACTCTGTTTCGGAGATTACGTTGCACGTCGCTCCTGAATCAATGATTAGCGATATAGACACTCCACCAATCTCTGCATCAAGTTTCACAGATGAATGTTTTTTCCCCGACAGAAAATGCATAATCTGAATCACTCTGACCTCCTGATGCCATGTTTGTGGCCTGTCTCTCACTTGTTTCCATAAATTTATAATTGAGCGAGTGTCGACTCTCTTCCCCTTTCGAGTAACTTCCTACGTAAATGATTAGACATGCATTTTTCTATGGCTTGGTCCTTTATTTGATCATTTACGTTTTCACCGATATCACAAAAAGCTGCCCTCTGCCCAATCTCACGTATTGGTCGACCGACTAGGATGGTTGTTGAGCCATACCGCGAAATCAATGTATTTCATACGATACATTTTCTCTTGGGGTGAAATAATTTTCGAACTGGGTCTTGACTACCGTATAGACAGTTTCAAGATTATCTACGTTTGGTTGGCGGGCTGGGAATGTGAAATAGACGTCTTGCAGATCGGTTCCCCCCACAATGTAACACACAACGCTTTTGCTTGTTCAGCACTTTGAATGCCTTTCCCGTCATTACAAAGTTCAAAACTCCTAATCCACCTGCGCCATCTTTGCCCAACTGATGTCGGTTCGCCGTGAATGTCAAACGGTTTTACACCCATTAAAGCATTGACCGTTTGTACCTGGGCCATGATTTTGTGTACCTGAGGTTTTTATACACGTTTTCCTCGTCGCCACTGTAGATATTCCTCTCTACGGATAGAATAACTCTGACAGGTCTCATTCATGACCACATGCTGCTTTTATCAACTCTGCGCATGTCAATACAACAGATCACATCAACATCCGGTGTAGGGAGAAATCGTTACTTATATATTGAGTAATCATTATTTCAATTAGTTTACCAATTCAAAAACACTACAGTAATGAAGCTAAATTCAACTTAATTCGACATCACATACAAAAACTACCAGTCGTAAAAGAGATTGTGTCTGGGTTTGTTATTGGGTTTAAACAGTCCTGTCACAGAAATGCGAATCATTGTTGAATTTGAATAGTGAGAGACGACCACAGAATACCAACCTCGCTTTCAAATACCACATTGCAAACATTTTCTGTCAGTCTATATGATAAATGTTAATATATCTATCTTCACTTACTCTGAAGACCACTCGCAGGTTTCACATTAAAAAAACCTAGTTCGACTTCACAATATGTCGCCTTGATAATACTTCAGTTCGTCCAGTTTCACACATTGCAGTTAACACCCTCACTCTGACATGAAACCGGTACCGTCGTCCATAGCGGCTTCCAACCATCCTCAATGACCTATCCCCATTTGTCAGGACTCAGTAACTCCATGGTCGCTTTGGTTGTATTTTTGTCAACACTGTACTCCCTGATATGTTGCATTTTTCGTGTGCTGCTCAAATGCACCTGTAGTTAGCGGGATCATGTCCAGTGTTCTACCTTTCTAAATCGACAGTTCAAGTATTGTCTCATCTATGGTTTTAGCATAGTTTTAGCATACATGTGCAGTGCAAACTTCTGTAATGTAATGAAAACTTCACTTGGTATTTCTTTTGGTCCCTGCGATAATGTTAGAAATGCTTGAGTTGCTTCTCCATATATCTTCCATGTATCCCAAGCTGTGTTCGTGCCTTGTGTATTAATTGCTGATACAGCGTCACATCCGCTGTAGGCATGTAATAATGGAAGGGCTAATGATTTTTCGTGGCCATCTATGTCCTTATTTGGATGGGAATTTTTGCATACCCTTCGTTAACAGTATCTATCATATGGAGGATCATCCTAGTGCTGCCATCCTTATGATTGTAGTGCGAGAGCAGTTCTTCTACAGATAAGACTGGAAAAACATATTGTGCGTAGTTTTCGAATGTTACGACACAAACTAATCTGAGGATGATATGTTCCCAGGGGTGTCACATAGGTAGTAAGAGGTAATAAAGATCAGGTTTCAAATCTTACTTAAGTTGAGAGAGTGATGGAGGGCAGGCGTCGTTCTCAGCTAGGTCTTGACTGGTAAGCGATATAAAGTCTTAAGAAAAGTGATTACTTCTTCAATGAGAATATTTGCAAACTTGTTTAAGATAACTCACTAGCGGATGGCTGGCTGAATTTGGCTTATTTGCTCAGCAATTGTGTTTGATCTATCCTCGAGGTGATCTTAGTATAGACCTAAAAATGTTGGCTGCCTTTAAATTCATTGTCATTATTCTGAACTGTGTGACTATCAACTCTTACAAGATCACGACCTATATGGATTCCAGTTAACACACCATCAACGTTTCGGTCATGTTTAACAAACGAGTTTTGTGATGATTTGTTTTGTTCAATGTGTTTATTTATGTTTGTTGTGGCTCTTAATGGCTGTTTCGAATTCCGTTGTGATTATGACTAATTCTGGTCCTGCAACAATCCAAAGAATCAAAAATAAGGGATTTGGTATAAATTCAATAGCACCTTTTTTCTGGGTGCGATTTCACAGTACAGCCATATTTATGATATGGGCAGGTAACCATATCGCAAAGTTTGTGTGATCTAGACTAAAAACACCATGTAGCCAGTTTCGTCAAACATAATATTATTCACATATTTACCCTTTACATGCGAGGTACACGTGCTGACAAAAATGAAGAACGATAGAATACATCAAAGAATTCGTGGTTATTTAAGATATTGTGTACGCATGAATTTAAAATGGCGCATATGTTTCTAAATATACATTGTGTTTCCGTGAGCAGATGGGTTGTCTTGTTTGGTATTTTGCAAGGAGGCAAAACACGAATATACTCCAGTCTCCAACGACATACATACATTGTACATTCACACGCACACAACATTGCATACAGTCAAAGCTGTCCTTAAATGTCCCTGTGAGGTACTGTGCATTCATCCTCGATACTCCAGGGGTTCCGATCACTTACGGTCTCTACACCCCTGGACTCTCATAGTAAAATTGAAGGCAACAGAACAGCACAGGTATTAATTTAGTCATTTGATGTACATCAAAAGTGCCGAATAGCGGTACACTGTGGTTGACTGTGTGGCTTTGAAGCCGGGCGTCGCTCTCTCTATAGCATTCAAAGAATTGTGATTGGGTCAGATTTGTTTCCCTGAACTGCCTTCAATTTCACTATGAGATAGTCCAGGAGTGTAGAAATCGCATGTGTTCTAAACCCCTGGAGTATCGAGGATGTTGTACATATAGTCTGTGGGTTCTGTTCTCTGGCTGAGACACACCATATTCTATAAAGGTGGTAATTTCTGCTCCTGCTCAGTATTAAGGGTGTAGGACGACTTGTTCGCCCGTTGTCTGTATAATGTTTTCCGATGGAGTGTGTTTCTTGGTGATTTCGGGGGCATGCGGCACTGATATAGCACTATTAAAAAGGGTAAGACATCCATTATGCAAGAAGACACAACACGGACCCAACACGAACATACCACAGTCTCCCAAAACACGCACATTGCATTTCACACACGCAATGCACCATATACACGGGAGGCCGTCCTTAAATCACCCTGGCTGTTTTAATAGGACGTAAATATAATAAATCAAACCAAAGGACTTTACGTGTAACCAAACAAGCAGCCAAACAACAAACCCATTTATAGATTTCTGTATGGATTATGGTCAGAATGATCCTTAAAAATAAATGTTATAGCGACTAAATTTGGGATTTGGTCTTTTGTATTTTTCCCAACTGACTCTTTGTTCTTTCTAATGTCTCCCTTTACATAGATTTAATGGAGCATTAGGAGAGTGGGACGACTAGTTCGGCAGTTGTCAGTATAATGTGACTGGATCGGCTGTTTGTCTTCAAAGGCATGCTTCAATGATATAGTACTATAAAAACGACAGGAGTTGCAGTATACAAGACGAATATACCACAGTTTCCCAAAACATGCACCACGCGCTTCACACACACTACACACCGGATACATCTGAGACCGTCCTTAAATGACAGCTGACTGGTATTTGGATATAAATATAATTAATTAAACCAAACCAAAGTGTAATAGGCTTGATAGGTTTTAACGTTACATGTAGACAAAACACTTACATACCTGTCCCAAGACATACATACAAGCGTCAGCGCTTTAGGCAACACACACTAAACACGGAAGACCGTCCTTTAACAAAACTAGCTTCTAATTAGGATATGCAAACAACCAAAACAGCAATTGATAAGTGATTATTTCATTCATGTATGTATTGGATAAGGAAATGCCTGTTTGTGATCACTCGCCCTGGAAGTGGACAATAACAAACAGTCCAAAGCGAATAGTGACAACTAACTGTTCACAATATTAATGGAATTAGCATAAGACTATATGTACAATGCAAGTAAATATTGATTGCTTTATAACATCAAAATAGCGTAACTGGTCGTACTCAAGCATACCTGTAACACTTACAAACATGCAAAGCAGGGTAAGTGCAAATTGCCATTGAAATCCTCGATTCGATACTTATTATTTTCTCTATGTACTTATAATACCTTCCTACGCATGCTTGAAACATCACTATTTGCTTAGACATATTGTGTATTAAACACTTCTGTGATCATTTCCGTTCCTATAATACATGTATAATGAAAGTGTACATGTCTATCATATGACCATTTTCTTTAATTATTAGATCGGATGTTGGTTTATAGATGTGTGAAATTTTCAATATGAAACGATTATGTAAGGTAAAATTGAAATGTGATTATGTTCTTTCGTTTCCTTTAAGTAATTTCGTTTAAATGAATCAATAGTTTTCATTTGAATATATTTACATATGTATGAGCATATGTATTGTATCACTTTTACATGAACCGCAGAATCAAAGGATTTGCAATATATTACAATGTTAAAGCGTATTAATGTCAAAGCTAAAAGACGCATTTGCTAAATATGCAAGTTATTTGGTCGATAATAAATTTTGATATTGTATTTAATGTTTAAGTCCCTGTTTAAATAAGGGATTTTGTATGCCTGTATATCACTTCTGCGGTGTACTTGAGCCGCCATTTTCCTGATAAGATAAAAAAGGACTCGATGTGTATGCCTTTGTAAAATTCTGTGAAACCACCGCTCCTACTGCATGCTATAAACACCAGTAAGCATGATAGCGTGGTAATTTGGTGATAGAAATATGAACTAAACCCTGTGGACCTGTGGACTAGCAAAACTGAAATGCACATGTTTTTCCCATATTTTGCCAAAATTTACAAACAACACAATGATCTACGAGTCAACAGTAATATGTTAGGTTAGGATGGATGCATAGACACCGTTTAATAAATAAGTTATGGTCAACTACATCTAAGAAGTGATCTATAAGAATAAAAAAAATCACTAGTTTAAACAGGGTCTTAAACCTTAATACTGCTCATCAGAAAGAATTCTTAACAATATCTAGATGTTGTGCTATAATGTTATTGTTCACAGGAAAACACCAGTAGGATGGGAAAAAAACCGTTGAGATTATCATGTTTATGTCATGTTCAAACAGAGTGAGTTCATTCACTGACAAGTAGTCCTTATTGAAAACTTCTAATGAGCTGTACTAAAACTTCCACTGGTACATGGCACGACCTCACTTCATACGTGGTACACAGGAAACGTTTACAGCATTGACAGAGAGCGATGAAAATATACTGTATGTGACACGTGTGAATTTCTTACTTGCACACGAGTTAATGAGAATGTATTACTTGAGCACGCCAGGCAGATTGAATTCTTTGCAATCAACAATATGTCTATTCATTTTGTATTTCTTATTTTTTGTTTTGATAGAATGCGTTTATCTACTTAGGTTAACTAAATTTTTCATTTTCTTTTTCATTGAACATGAAAAGAATCAAAGGTTAACATCGTCGTTTATGGAATAGCATTTTGTCATGCGATCTGCATAAACGAATATATGTCACTTATTGAGATCCAAAGCCATATGTTTAG